>NC_137115.1:54735635-54755635 GCF_949357685.1 Gobio gobio | reverse complement strand
TACTTCTCAAAACTGCCATTCAGATTAAAGAATGACATTCATAATCAGATGAATCCTGCTCAAACATCATAAAGCGGTGCTGGTGTCAGTGTGAGCAGCTCTTCCGCACGCGAGGAAATGCTGTGTTTCTGGAAGTGTCTGTAAAATGACTCCTCGCGTTTGTAAAGCAGTGATTAATCTGAACAGACAGCAAACGCCAAACAGCTGAAATGAAGCCGCAAAGTGCCTTTTGCTACAAGTGTTTTTGAGTCTTTAATTATACGTTTGGTGAGTGTGTGTCTCAGACAGACAGAAGATGCGGTTTTGTCGTTTTGTCGTGGCGGCTGAAGGTCGTCAGAGAGAAGGATCGGCCGACATTTTTCAGATTATTAAAAGGTGCTGAGATGGAGACAGGCTGTCTTGGGGGAGAAAACTATATTAGATTCAATCCATCTCCATTTGAATGAGAATTTGGCTCATTTGTGCTCAGTGGAAATCTGAGCCTGTGATGGCTTTAAGAGTCATTCATATCCTGTCCGGAGAAGATTTTAATTCAGTTTGCCTTTGCATTCTGATCAAATCTCTTACAGAACATGGAAAAATCTCCTCGGGGAATCTTTGTGCTGGAGTGATGTCTGTATGTCTTGTGTTTGTGATGTCAGTGGCATGAGCTGCATCATAACCGCGGAACGGTGTAATTAATGTAGACGTGGAGCTCATTAAACATGACTCTATTGTCCCAGCGCTGCTATAGAAGTCTTTACGCCGTCGAAAGGTTAAGAGCGACAGCAATATGAGCCCGACTGTAATTCACTGCACACTAATAGAGGACACAGAGTCAGACACGTGAACGTTTTCCTCTAGTGACCGTAAATCTGTGTTTACTGAGGGAGGGAACGGAACAAGCTTCAGCTGATTGCTATTGATTGATGTTTTCTGTACTACAGGAGTTGATTCGTCAGCCTGAGATTGAATCCCAGTGCAGGAAATCACTCAGATCAGACTGCGTGCTAAATGTGTTAGCAGGTGCATTGTGGGTAATTAAAAGAGCAAACTTTAAACAATCTAGAAAAATGAAGGATGCCGATGAATGCTGAAGTGTTCTGAGTGATTGTAAGCATATTAGTATCTAAAATTAAAAGTGTTTTTGTTAATTGAAATGAAGCTGAAATAAAAAAATTTAATGTAAGTTGAAAAGCTTAAACTTAAGAAACATAAATAAAAATTGGATATCAGAAAATAAGTTTAAATTAAAGTAGTAAAATATTAAAATAAAATAAAAAGAAATATATATATATATTAGATAAAAGCTGAAACTTAAGAAACTTAAATTAAAATTGTATTTCTGAAAATAAGTTTAAACTGAAATAAGTTTAATTTGAAGTAGTAAAAATACTCAAATCAAAACCGATAAATAAAATGAACAAAATAAAATAAAATAAAATAGTTAAAAAGCTTAAACTTAAGAAACTTAAATGAAAATGAGATCTCTTGCCTTGGGGACAAAATTAAATAAGTTTAATTTGAAGTAGTAAAAATACTAAAATAAAATATATATAAAAATATAATTATTTGAAAAGCTGAAACTTAAATGAAAATTGAATATCTGAAAATAAGTTTAAACTGAAATAAGTTTAATTTGAAGTAGTAAAAATATTAAAATTAAAACTGAAAAATAAAATAAAATAAAATGATACAAAATCAAATAAATATTAGTTTAAAATCTGAAACTTAAGAAACTTAAATGAAAATTAGATATATTGCCTTGGGGACTAAATGAAATAAGTTTAAATTGAAGTAGTAAAAATACAAAAAATGTAAACTAAAAAATAAAATAAAATAAAATAGTTAAAAAGCTTAAACTTAAGAAACTTCAATGAAAATGAGATATCTTGCCTTGGGGACAAAATTAAATAAGTTTAAATTGAAGTAGTAAAAATATTAAAATGAAAACAAATAAAATAAAATAAAATAAAATTAGTTGAAAAGCTTAAACTTAAGAAACTTAAATGAAAATTAGATATATTGCCTTGGGAACAAACTGAAATAAGTTTAAATTGAAGTAGTAAAAATACAAAAAATGTAAACAAAAAACTAAATAAAATAAATATTAGTCAAGCTTAAACTTAAGAAACTTAAATGAAAATTAGATATCTTGCCTTGGGAACAAACTGAAATAAGTTTAAATTGAAGTAGTAAAAATAAAAAAAATTTAAACTAAAAAATAAAATAAAATAATTATTAGTTAAGCTTAAACTTAAGAAACTTAAATGAAAATTAGATATCTTGCCTTGGGAACAAACTGAAATAAGTTTAAATTGAAGTAGTAAAAATACAAAAAATGTAAACAAAAACTAAATAAAATAAATATTAGTTAAGCTTAAACTTAAGAAACTTAAATGAAAATTAGATATCTTGCCTTGGGAACAAACTGAAATAAGTTTAAATTGAAGTAGTAAAAATAAAAAAAATTTAAACTAAAAAATAAAATAAAATAATTATTAGTTAAGCTTAAACTTAAGAAACTTAAATGAAAATTAGATATCTTGCCTTGGGAACAAACTGAAATAAGTTTAAATTGAAGTAGTAAAAATACCAAAATTAAAATAAAATAAAGTAGAAAAAAGAAGAAATTAAAGAAATTAATACTTGTATTCACTAGAAGACACTTCTTTTAAAAGCATTTAAAAATTCTTACCAAATGTTTATGTTAGATGTGATTAATTGACAGCACTAATGTTTTTACAATGTCCGATTTGAAAACAATGAATGTTGTTGTCTTTAACATTGCACATAATATTTGTCTCGTGATATAAATGTGCAGCTGCCTCTATATTGTAAGGTGGCCATGCACATGAACTGCTAAATAGTGTAGGATGTGTTGAAGGAAAGAGAATTTGGCCACGGTGAACTGACCCACATTCAGCTCCTCCTGATGGGCCAAAGGACAATCAGGACAGACAGCCGGTGCTAGATTTTATCTACGGAAAGTGATATGGATTGAAATATTCAGGGTGGCAAAACCCTTGGGCAGAGGCGGAGCGGCGTGTTTATCGTAGCACTCTGCCAAAGTGAGTGACGTCTCTCTCGAGCGCTCACAGCGGAGCGCGTGTGATAACGCTGTGATGGTTATCAGAGCAGGGGCTTTGAAGAGGCCACTTTGAGACAGCAGAGATACAGAGAATCGCTCTGGACGGATCCCATTACCTGTGGCTCGGTAATACAAACCTCACCGTACGCTAAATAAAGCCCCTCGGATCAGGTGTTTAGTGGAGGACGCTAACCCGTCACCTACAGGAGAACAGTTCAGAGCTGTGTCTTTAATACAAATATGATCTGATAGCTAATATGATGACATCGATTTGTAACATCTATTGTAATCGTTGGCATTCTTATTATTATTATTCTTCCACTTCTTCTCCTTCTTCCACTCTTGAATCTTTGGCAGCCCATAGAACCACTTGCGGGAATTTGGCACACAGATGGAGGACAGTCTGATCTGTCATCACACCAAATTTGGAGTCTCTAACTCAATCCCTCTAGCGCCACCACCTGTCCAAAGTTACACTCACGTTTATGCTAATAACTTTTAAACCGTAAGGTTTTCTTGGCTCAAGCCGATTGGATTGCCCCCAATGATGTCGTTTTCCGCCATTTTGAATTTTCTGGAAGAGAACCCTGCTTTTTCGAACTCGAGCTCTGATTTTAACGAAAAGTAAACCAGATCATCTTTAGACCAAGCCGACAAAAAGTTGATTCTTCAAACCAGTGGCGATTTCTTTCAGACTGCAAGGGAAGCTCGGCTTCCCTTATAATGTCACAAAATTAATGGTCAAATATGTACTATTGTATTAACATTTTATTGACAAAAAATGCGTTAGAAAACGTTCATCTCAAAGACGAGTTCGTTCAGAATCAGTTACATATCGTTAGCCTCATAGCATAATTGCCTAAGTCATTTTTTGGCCCAATTGAGATATCTGCCTAACTTTACTGTCCTACCACTGCTGCATCATCCTGCCTTTCTGCCTATGTCCTTAGCCAATCACAACACTTATTAGAATCCAAAAACATTATCTGCCTAAGTCATCTCTTTGACTTAGGCAGTTTTGATACAAACAAAATGGCAGAAAACATGGGAAGACAGATGTCCAGAAGTGATGTATTAGCTCTTCTGTTTGATTCGTTTTCATCTGGTAAGAGTTCATATTTCTTAAATTTTCCAGACACTAAATGTAATTTCAGTCAATCAAAGGGATTATAAACTGTGTATTTAAACTTGACTTTTTTTGCTACAAGATATGATGAAGTAGCTAGCCAACACTAGCAAAATATAACCTCATTTCTGGTCAGAACAAATCTTTACATTTAAGAAACATCACCATAAAAAGACATTTAGGCAATTTTAGGCAAGTGAAGTAATTTTTCAAGCATTTATTTTTTATTTTAAGGCGAGACACGGCAGGTGAAAACATCGTTTTTTCATGCAGTGGTCAATTTTGAGATTTTGGGCCAGTTTGCTCCCTTAACATGTAAGCTTTCATGTCAAAATAAAAAAAATGTCAACATTACACATTAAGGTGGTTATTTCATTATATTTTGTCACCGTGCGCCTTTAGATTTCTACCCGAAATCATCAAAAGTTATTACTCCATGCATAGCCTCATTGAGCGGCGCATCGTCAAAGATATTCACACTCCACGTGATTACATTGTCATCTTTGAGACTGCACGAATACATCCATCCCCATACAAGGTGACCCAGCTATACCACAATGACTTCATGAAGTTATCTGGGGCCTACGTCACCAATATTCGACCAGGTAAAAAAGTTGGTGACCCCACAGTCCTTGGCCTCCGGGCTTTCCAGTACTTGGCTGATGGTCGAATCCGGTACAAGTTGGATTTTGAGTCTGAATGGGAGGACCTGTCTCAGCGAATCAACATCCCCAAAGAACCATTCCACTGGGTCCCACTCTTTCCTGCCCAACTGCCAATTACTCTCAGGAAATTCAATGACTTGCAGGCAATGAAACCAGTACTACCAAGAGTAGCCCACCAGTACTATGACAACCTCCCTCATCAATAGACAGTGTGAAAATGAGTGTGCACAACACCTGAGTGGAACTTGGTGGGAAAGAAAAACAGTGGTTAAGGTTAAACATTAAGAAACAACTTGGTTAGGGTTGACAAGTTACACATCTTGGTTATATTTAGGAGAATAAAAAAAACTTTGGTTATGTTATGTTTGCACAGCACCTAAGTGGAACTTCGATTAAGGGTGGAAAAGGAAAACAGTGGTTAAGGTTAGACATTAATAAGAAACAACTTGGTTAGGGTTCACAAGTTACACATCTTGGTTATATTTAGGAGAGTAAAACAACTTTTGTTATGTTATGTTTGCATTTTTTATGTAAGAGAAAAAATGCCTAAGTCATGGCATATTCTGCCTAAGTCACTTTTATTGGTTAGGCAATTGATGATGGATCTTTTTCTTTTTGCATACTTGTTCACACATCTGGTTGAATTTACTGTTATAATATCAATAAAAAATAACAATGTGATTTCTAAAAAATTAGTTTTTTCTTGTTTACCAAAAACATTGAAATATGACTTAGGCAATTATGCTATGAGGCTAACGATATAGCAGGTCGGCTGACTCGATTTCCTTCTCATACATTCCTGCAGCGTCACAGTGCATTTCCCTATTGAAGCCCAGCGTCCATTGACTTCAATGGGGCTGGTTTGAACGTTTTTTTTCAGCGCTTCGAAACTAGACGGTCATTGGATAAACGCTGCGATTATGTCCCGCCCACGGACACTCAGCGTCTCTGGGGGTGAATGGGGAGTGGGCTGGCCCGGACTCCGAGCTTCTGCTTGATGATTGGAGGGTCTGTCGAAAGACTGCATCTCCTTTTGACTGACAGCGATTCTGTACTATAAGGAATCACTGAAGCTATTCGCGCTCAGTCCCATCGCGGATTTCTCAAGTTCAGTCGAAATAAAAACTGCTGCAACCTATTTCTTTGATATTTGCTTGGCGAAATTGCTTGATTTTCATTATACATTTCACACAATTATACACCACATTCCTTGTTTCAGTTAATCTTAATAATTTTTTCATTCCTTCATTCATTCATTCATTCATTCATTCATTCATTCATTCATTCATTCATTCATTCATTCATTCATTCATTCATATAACGTTAGTAGGCTAGGCTACGTAGGGCAGAATTTACTTTTAAATAAATAGACAATTTTATGATGTAGGTCGAAAATGAGCTTCCCCTCTCTGACAGACCAGTAGCCGCCACTGCTTCAAACCGTTCTCGAATAACGTCAACGAATTTGACAAAGAGCACGCCAAAATGGATGTGAGGCTATATCTCCGCAACTCTTTAGCGTATTCTGACCAAACTTGGTGAGTGTTATGCCAACCATGACTTGAGTTGACCTGCACAATTTCAGCATAGCGCCACCTAGTGGTCAGAAGAAATGACAAATTAAGAGAAATATGAAAAAATTCGCTTTTTTTGCTTATAACTTCTGAACGTCTCTTTAGATTCGGTGAAGCATGCCGAGTCGAACAATACCCAATTTTCCCATATTTTACAAATGCATTGGCATATTGTTTCAAAACTCGATATGTATCTTTAGCACCATGCCCTGACAGTACTCAAAAGGTTAATACAATTTCCAAAAATGGCTAATAACTTTTGAATCCTTTTGCATATTGTAATATTGTAACTGGTCTTAATAGATTCCTTGGATCACTTCGAGAGCATAGATACCAATTTTGCCATATTTGGCCTAACTTCTTGTCCGGCATTTTATTTTTCTTTAAAAACCTTCTTTTTCAAACTCCTCCTAGACCGTTTGTTTGATTTTTTTACCAAAATTGAAACCGTGCCGACAAAAAATGATGGATTTCATAAGGTGTTCATATAGCGCAGCAACAAAGTTGAGGCATGATGTCAAAATGACTCTGAGGCTGTAACTCATATGCTTTGACATATCAACACCAAACTTTGCATGTGTCATTGTTCCCTTATTATGACCACACCACATCAAAACAGACATAAGACTGTATCTCTGCAACGCTTTATTTTATTCAAACCAAACTTGGTACGTCATCACAAGCATGACCTGAGGCAACATGCAGTGTTTCGGCACAGACTGCTGGTCCCGAGATACGAAAATTTGCTATTTTTGCTTAAAACTTCTGTTAGGTTTGTCCAAAAATAACTTAAATGTGGTCATGTTGGGGCGACATGCTGAGTCGAATTATATCCAATTTTACCTTATTGGCCATTTTGGCTGTCGGCCATTTTGAATTTTGTGCTAAAATGCTGTATTTTAAGAACGCATGAACAGATTGTTACGAAACTTGGTATGGGTCATCAGCACGATGCCCTGAAGAGCTTTAGAAGTTTCGGACCAGCGCCACCTAGTGGTGAAATATTTTTTTTAAACGCTTATAACTTTTCACGGGACTAACTTTTTTTTGTCTCCTCAATCCTTGCCAAGTCCAATGATACCAAACATGCCAGGTTTCGCGAATGGTTTGTGCAGCGTTGTGATTTAGCACTTGAAAACCATTTGCGAATATCTTTGAAATCGTTAGACCAATTGAGACGAAAAAAGCGTAGGAAACACAAAATCCAAGTTGATTAACTAAGAGTTGCAGCCCAAATGTCATAATTTTAATAGGAAGTGGCGAAAAAAATCAAAACAAAGTCGTCCATGGTAATTTTTTATGTTGTTATTGACATAAATGTCTATAACTCCGAAATAAAAAACTGTCACCAAAATCGACACAAATATGTATGGGCTCACTCTGAGGACTCAAAAAAAATGGTGGGTGCTATAATAGAAAAAAACATGAAATTCCCATTGACTTCACAACAGTATTATGATAAATAATGCAAGGTCTTTGTTTTACTAACGCTTTGGCGTATCATTACGAAACTTGGCATGTGTCTTCGGTACCATGCCATCAAAAAGTTTTGAGGCAACGCCACCTTGTGGACAAATTTTATAATTAAATTTACAAAAATGCGAATAACTTTTCATTAAATTAGCCTATTGTAAAGAACAATACATTCCTTGGCTCATGGCGAGAACATAGACACCAATTTTGCCATATTTGGCCAAACTTCCTGATCTCCATCTTGTTATTTGTTAAAAACCTACTTTTGCAAAATCATCCTAGACCGTTTGTCCGATTTTCACCAAAATCAAATCGTATCATCTTCAGACCGTGCCGACAAAGAATTATGGATTTTGCGTCGATAGACGAAACCGTTTTCGTATACCGCAGTGACGAAGTTGAGGCATAATGCCAGAATGACTCTGAGGCTGTATCTCTGCAATGCTTTGACATATTAACACCAGACTTTGCATATGTCAGTGTTCCCTTATTCTGACCAAACCACATCAATTTCGTAACTGTGCCACCTATAATTTATTATTGACTGTATTTATAATTTGACAGCTATTTTACCTAAAATGATCTTGATAGGTCTTTAATGGCTAATTGTTGCAGTTAGTCTGACACTCCCAGCCATGTTGTCATCTCTTATTGTCTTCTTTCTGCTTGGCCCCGGTAATGGCTATTTAGCTATATTTCAGCCATTTTGCCTAAAATCATATTAAAATGTCTTTTGTTGCCCGTTGTTGCACTTGGTCTGATGGTGCCAGCCATGTTGGCATGTCTTGTCGTGTTCTTTGTGCTTGGCCACTTAATGGCTGCTTGCAGCTATATTTGTAACGTTTGTTTTTGGTTAGCTAGGAAAGTTTTCATTACAGAAAAAGGTTTGCAGAATGTCCCCCTAATTTCCGCTTAATGTTCTATTTAGCTCTTTTCATCATATTTATTTTACATATTTCCCCCCGTCCCATATGGTATAAGGAAGACGGATGAATGGACGTCAATAATCAGTAGACGTCTATTGTTTAATCAGTAGAAATAATCCCAGCACATAAGGGAGGATTAAATAAGATAGATTTTATCCATTAATATGGAAGATTTTGTAATTTTTATATCACTGAACCACATTTTTTGTTAAGCACCAAATAACAATGACTTGGATTTTTAAAATATGAATTTTATTCTCAGACATGAAAAAAGGAACTATAGGATAACACCCACAACATTCCCCTAACGTTGGTTCCCCATGTTCTTATTTGGTTCCCAGAAAATAACCAAATGGGGAACCAACGTTAGGGGAATGTTCTGGGTTTTCTGGAAAACGAGAATAGTATTGATTCTGAAGGTGATTTCTGCAGTGTGTGTCCTCTTGCGTTTGTTTCTGTTCACTCAATGAGCCAATCTGACGTACAAACCTTGTTCACGGAGCGCAGAGACCAGATGTCAGCCCTGATCCCTGACTTTGCCTCTCTAACACCCTGGCCATCTGCTCCACAACAGTCAATATTTATCCAACTGGGGCAGAGAGACAGAACTTTGCACACTCGATTCTTAAATTAAGACTATTTTTGCCTTCGTTTACGGGCAATGGAGAAGTGATGCAAACGAGCAGCCTGCACAGTTGAGCAAAAGCCCGATGCTGCTGGGAAAACGCTCATCAACACACCCAAACCTAATGCAGGCAAAGGCGTCGCATCTTAACGCAAGATCTCAGCGAGTTTGTGCAGATAAATTGGTCGTTTGGCTCATGCTGAATGACTCATCATGTGAATCGAGAGCTTACAGAGAAACTCGAGCGGAAAACACACATGCAGAGCGGCCGTCGAGCTCTGGGGGACTGAGGGAAATGGATTTGCGGGGGATATTTTTACCAGACCGGCTCGATCGCTCTGCCATGTGACTCAACTTTTGTCAGCTTCACATTTACTTTAGATTTCCAACTGGATTATTCTTCCAAAAATTGCTAAATCTGACAGTGTGGAGCTGAAGTGTGCCACGTTTGTGCCGGAAGAGCTGAAATAATGAACACCCCATTTATCAACAACATTATTCATTTTACTTTTAAGGCAATAATTCACAACCACTTTTGATAGCTTACACAGTTTTGTTAGCATCTTCACTCACGTTTTCACTTTGTTTGCATGGAATTTTTCAATCTAAAAACAAAAGTTTTAAAGAAAATGTGATTGGTGGTCATACAAAACTCAGGCGTTGCTTTGCAGTTGCTAAAATATTTAGGCCCAAATTTAACCTCCTTAGCTCTGGGACCATTTGTGGGGATTTCCGCTTGGATTTGGTCTACCCAAATTGAGAAGCTTCCCATAAACACGTACAGTGTCTCTAAATACACAATTTTGGTGCCTTTGACATACACTCACCTAAAGAATTATTAGGAACACCATACTAATGCTGTGTTTGACCCCCTTTCGCCTTCAGAACTGCCTTAATTCTATGTGGCATTGATTCAACAAGGTGCTGAAAGCATTCTTTAGAAATGTTGGCCCATATAGGAGAGCATCTTGCAGTTGATGGAGATTTGTGGGATGCACATCCAGGGCACGAAGCTCCCGTTCCACCACATCCCAAAGATGCTCTATTGGGTTGAGATCTGGTGACTGTGGGGCCATTTTAGTCCAGTGAACTCATTGTCATGTTCAAGAAACCAATTTGAAATGATTGGAGCTTTGTGACGGTGCATTATCCTGCTGGAAGTAGCCATCAGAGGATGGGGACATGGTGCTCATAAAGGGATGGACATGGTCAGAAACAATGCTCAGAAAGGCCGTGGCATTTAAACGATGCCCAATTGGCACTAAGGGGCCTAAAGTGTGCCAATAAAACATCCCCCACACCATTACACCACCACCACCAGCCTGCACAGTGGTAACAAGGCATGATGGATCCATGTTCTCATTCTGTTTACGCCAAATTCTGACTCTTCCATCTGAATGTCTCAACAGAAATCGAGACTCATCAGACCAGGCAACATTTTTCCAGTCTTCAACTGTCCAATTTTGGTGAGCTTGTGCAAATTGTAGCCTCTTTTTCCTATTTGTAGTGGAGATGAGTGGTACCCGGTGGGGTCTTCTGCTGTTGTAGCCCATCCGCCTCAAGGTTGTGTGTGTTGTGGCTTCACAAATGCTTTGCTGCAGACCTCGGTTGTAACGAGTGGTTATTTCAGTCAAAGTTGCTCTTCTATCAGCTTGAATCAGTCGGCCCATTCTCCTCTGACCTCTAGCATCAACAAGGCATTTTCTCCCACAGGACTGCCGCATACTGGATGTTTTTCCCTTTTCACACCATTCTTTGTAAACCCTAGAAATGGTTGTGCGTGAAAATCTCAGTAACTGAGCAGATTGTGAAATACTCAGACCGGCCCGTCTGGCACCAACAATCATGCCACGCTCAAAATTGCTTAAATCACCTTTCCTTCCCATTCTGACATTCAGTGTGGAGTTCAGGAGATTGTCTTGACCAGGACCACACCCCTAAATGCATTGAAGCAACTGCCATGTGATTGGTTGATTAGATAATTGCATTAATGAGAAATTGAACAGGTGTTCCTAATAATCCTTTAGGTGAGTGTAAAACACTACATACAAGTTACATAAACCACTGCTGAAAGTGATAAACATGTAAGTATATGTTGTCTGAGCTGTAATAAAAACCCCCAAAAAAGAGGCGCTTTATGATTTTTTGGTTATAAATTCATTTTTGAAAGTGTGTATCTCAGGCCCTGTGTGCTCTAACACCCTGCAGACAGTTTGGGCTGTTTCCACTAGATGTCAGCAAATGCTGGAAACAAATATTTTGTCTGTATCATGTTGTATGCAAGATGTATTCAAATGGATCTGAAGGGAGGAATATTACCTTTTTTGATGTAATTTCTGCCTACCTAAATCTCTCCAGTGCACAATTCTCCCCATATACAGTTCAATGCAATATCCCAGTGTTTCTTTCCAGTGTATTACAACTCAGACAACATATTCTTACACGTTTATTACTTTTAGCAGTGTTTTATGTAACTTCAAAGGATTTCCTGTAAAACGACACCAGTATTGTGTATTTAGAGACACTGTGTGTGTGTGTGTGTGTGTGTGTATGGAAAGCTTCTCAATTTGGGTCGGCCAAATTCAGGCGGAAATGGTCCCAGAGTAATTTAGTGTAAATAAGTTACTCTGTGTAAAACAAATGCCAAAGTGATGCATATCTCCAGAAAGTAGAGACTCTAAGCTTTCAAATGACACCACATATGAGGTCAGACATTTAACATTTAAAGTATATACTTGATGATTATCTGGATCCTTGGAGTTTAAGAGGTTACGATTTATGCATTTGAATTGCATATAAAGTTTCCATCCTATGTATAATCACATAGTTTTAACCGTGATGCATGTTTGTCATGCTTCAATAAATGAAACGTTTGTTTTATGTACGACGAATATTAATCACATTTTATAATCCAAAATCAAAATTATATGCAATTCAAATGCATAAGTATTAATATTTAGGTCTAAATGTTTGTTGTTCTGAGTGATTTTTAAGGGTAACTCAGAAATTGCTATAAAACGATATATAAATACTTGACTAGCAAAACATCTATGAAATATTGATTTGATAAAAATACTAAAACACTACATTTGAATGGCTGTTAATGGAGAAAAAAGCTTTTTATGTCCAGATGGTGTAGGTATGCAGACAAACCTTGACCCCCTTTGTCAGAAATTTTTTTTACGTTTATCTCTTCATTGACTGTCATCATTTACTCATCCTCATGACGCTCCAAACCTGTATGACTTTATTCCCTCTGTGAAAACCAAAAGAGTATGTTTCATCCGCCTCTTTCCAAATGAATGGAGATGGATGCTGTGAAGTACCATACAAGTATTAGAGAAGTAGTTCATATGACTCATCTTCAAAGACACAAGACTGAAATCTAAGTCGTTATTGCTCTCAAATGTCTACATTTGGGTCTGTTCCTCACACTGCTGTCGTATGACTTCAGAAAACCTGAGTGGAGAGACCCGAAGGGCGCTGTGATTTACTCTGATACCCGTGTTTAGACCAGAGAGTGTGTTGTTCTTCACAGCATCAAAGCAGGACTGTGTTTCCAAAGGTCTTTGTTTCTACGTGAGGCTAAATGATTGTGAGATGGTTGCACAACACAGAAAGCTATCGCATTTGCATAGT
Source organism: Gobio gobio (assembly GCF_949357685.1). Lineage (NCBI taxonomy): Eukaryota > Metazoa > Chordata > Actinopteri > Cypriniformes > Gobionidae > Gobio > Gobio gobio. The sequence goes on along the minus strand of NC_137115.1, from coordinate 54,742,537 downwards.
AATACAAATGTTGACACAAGAACATTGTCCTTCAGGAAATATTAGCTGCCGAGCTCAGCTTGAAGGCGATCTCTTGAAGTTTTGTGCTAATGCTGTAGCGCCGACAAAAGGCTCTGAAGCCCCAAACCATGAACATCCTCTTCAAAGAGAAACCCATCCTCATGCTGTCGCTCAAAGTCATGACAATGGCGGCGCGAATCTCGCTACATTTTTACACATTCTGAAGAGACTGTGAGGGACGTTTGCCCATGTCAAAATGTTGTGGGTGGATTTTGTACTGGTCCATGTCAAGAGCCCAGTTCAGACTTTTGTGCATATCCAGATTGCAAGTTTGGACACTAGGGCTGCACGATTAATCGAAATGAAACCGCAATCGCGATTTGGCTTATGTGCGATTATGAAAGCGCAAAGGCTGCGATTTTAATGAAATAAATAAAAGCCCACTGTGTCAGTGAAGAGCGGCTCTGTGATCAGTAAACGCTGCTCCGTCTGAAAGCACTGCGAGTTTGAATCGCTTATAACGTGCGTTTAGAAAAAGCAACATGTGTCAAACTAGTAATGTAAAGCGTTCATAAACCTGTTAGCGAAGAGCACCAGAGGGTTAATCAGTCAAAGCGTTTCTATCTTCTTTTATTCATCTTACAGCGCTTCACGTTAGGGACTTCCTGAAAACAATTACTTCTCTGAGGTGTCTCTGGAGTTTCTGCTCGATGGCGCCCTCTGGCTTCCAGTATGAATGAAACTTTTGGGCAGAAAATAAGAAAAATAATACTTCTGAATAAATGTATATGACAATCCATATGTTTTTCTTCAATGTACAGGAGTTTTAATCCCCACAGCGGATGCATAAGAGGCTCATATTTCATATTAAAGACAGACTTTCAGAAATTGATATCACAGATAAAAAGCACAGATTTTAATATATATATATTTTAGGGCTGTCAAAAGATTAATCGCGATTAATCGCATCCAAAATAAAAGTTTGTGTTTACATAATATGTGTGTGTACTCTGTTAATTATTATTTATATATAAATACACACACAAGCATGTATATATTTAAGAAAAAAAGTTTATTTTTATATATAAAACATTTATATTTATACAATAGATTATATAAATGTATATACAGTATATACATGCAAATATTTCTTAAATATATACATGAATGTGTGTGTATTTATATATAAATAATAATTAACAGAGTACACACACATATATTATGTAAACACAAACTTTTATTTTGGATGCGATTAATCGCGATTAATCTTTTGACAGCCCTATTTTTTTTTTTTATATTGTAAAATATAAATATTATTATTATTATTATACTGTTATATTTATTCTTAAATGCTATTTAAATTTTTTAATAATGAAAATGTTATTGTAATAGTAATATTTCTTATTTTTATTTGGCAATAATAATAATCATAATAATTATTATTAGCCATATTAATATATAAACACAAAATGTTATATACACACACTTTTCATTTAGTAAAAATAAAAAAATACTAATAAATTGCATTTTAAATCGCAATTGCAATTTTAACCAGAATAATCGCAATTAGATATTTTCCCTAAATCGTGCAGCCCGAAATCAATGAAATTCAAATCACATATGGAGGTGGTTTGAATGTGATTGAATGCAAAATGCGATTCCAATCAGATTTCAAACTGTTTTCCGTCACGACGATAACGTTATTCCGTATGCCGGAAGTATTGATAAGGTGTTCAAATGGTCTAATGTTTTTTCTGTGCGATGGACACAGTTCTGCACCGCTTCTTTGGAGCTTATTTTGGAGAAAATGAAAGTCTGGTCACATCCATAGGTACACCCACGTCTTTACCAAAGCAACCCATGCAGATCTTATTTGATCACTTGCAATTTATATAGTCCAGATAGTCAGCCTGATTAGATTTGATTTGAGGAAAATCCAATTTGCCTGCAGTCTAAGCCTGTTATTTGGTTATTCGATTGGAATCTGATCTAAAACGAATGACTGTCCACATTGTGTATTGCACCTGTTCAGATCCGATTTGTGTGTCCCATGTCGCTCGGTATTGGTGTCATTGCGTTTGTAGATATATACGCTAAAATAGTGCGTCAAAGCATATGCAAATATGCTGCTATAATGCACATTGGTGACTAAAGGGGTCCATTTTACAAGATGTAAAATAAGTCTCTGACGTCTCCAAAGTGAGTATGTGAAGTTTAAGCTCAAAATAACCCATAGATCATGTTTATACCATGTTAAAATGGTCACCTTTAAAACCACTTCAGCTCTGCAGCATATTTAGATTTTTTTTGTTGAGAATTAGGCATATCTGAATTTAAAAGTTGGAATAAATTGATAAATTGATCTCATTTTATAGAAAACACTCAAAATGTTAACACAGTGGTGGAATATTGCATATATTATATTGTATTTATTCACAATTTTATGATAAACGCATATAAAAAAGTCTTATTTTGATTTATTTTTTAATTAATTTGTCATTTGAAAATCTATAATTTTTCATCTGTTTGGTATTCTTCCCTTCAGAATGTTTCTGTTGATTCCTCTAGGTGTCAGTAAACAGGGGAAAAATAATTTTCTTGATGTCTCCTTCCAAAAAAAAAGTTATTGAGATGAATCTGTCCAAACTATCTATTAACTCCTCCTCATCTGCATTGATTGACGCCAGTCGCTGGGAAATCGAAAAAAAGGCTCCGCCTCCTCAACTTTGTAAAGGGAGATCTCGGGCTCTGATTGGTCTAGAAGCATGATCGACATGTCTATAGAGAGCTGAGATACTCTGCTTTTTGACGTATGACGCCATACGTGATGACGTAATCAAAAATCGCGGATGACAAAGACGATCAAAACTTAGGATAATAAGAGTATTGTTTTGATCTGGACATTGGTGACATATTACAGTGTCGTTTGGGCATGCTTGCTCACAGACATCATTTTGAAGAAAACAACCCAAGGAACGAGCTGATATAGCGTTTGAGGCTATTAACTCCACAACGCGTTAGTGATCCGAACAGGAATATGACTCATGTGTTTGCTTGTTCAAAGGAGTCATTTCCATCTTCGTGATTCTTTTGATAATAGCGTTACTGTAAAGTGTTGGATCGGTGAAATAAACTGCAAAGTCATATTCTTGAACGTAAGAGCTTTGTCTTGTCTATTTTTGGTGAGATTGTGTGATATAAATATGAAATATAATATTATTCATAGGATTTTCTCAAGGGGGGTCATTGTGGGGGGGTCAAATTCAGATTTTCTATGTAACAAATGCAAAAGTGATTGGTCTACACTTTATTGGCCTTCAAATGAAAATCCTAATACTTAGAAAAAGTTCGAAATGGTCTGAACCCAAACTCCTGATCCGAAATATTATTATTATTGTAGAGGATGTTCAGGGCTCATGGATATTAATTTGGGGTTTTTCCTCCCCCTCTTTGCATATTTAATATGAGCCAAACAACACTAAAGCATTCTGACTGTACCCTGTCCTTCCAGTCGTATTGTTTCTCATGGCTGTGCTGAAACTTTGGCCTGGATGTACTTGAGCTGAAATCCAAGCGCTGCTCATTGTTTATTAATGTAAGTGTTGCGCAGGCCGCAGTCAGAGCCTCTTATCTGCTTCTCTCCCCTTCTGAACTCAAACACACTTTATCTGCTGAGTGCCACTGCTAATTCTGCACACCTTCATGACACGTTTTGTCAAAAGCATTCAATAATCAGCGGCGCTTGCTGAGACTATTGCTCAAATGAGGGCTGAACTCTCACACTTCCAGCTGTACGAGCTTCGTTTTGTGCATTGCTGCTACACTTAATGTCACACCGACATTCATAATGCAATGCAAAAACATGTTGCCCTCTCATGACGGACATTAGCATAAATATATCTTCTTTTGCAGTCTGATCTGATCGAGCTAGTCAGAGTTAAACTGTTGCCTAGTTTATATGCGTCTGGCTTTAGGGTTAGTGAGCAGAGTTACTTTGAAAAGTAATGCATTACAATATTTGGCCCCACTTTATATTAGGTGGCCTTAAGTACTATGTACTTACTGTGTTCAAATTGTATTGCAAAACACCTTTGCTGATATTGAGGTGGGATACGGGTAGGGTTAGGGACAGGTGTGGTGGTATGGGTAAGTTAAAGGGTAGGGTTAGGGACAAGTGTGGTGGTATGGGTTAGTTTAAGGGTAGGGTTAGGGACAGGTGTGGTGGTATGGGTAAGTTTAAGGGTAGGGTTAGGGACAGGTGTGGTGATATGGGTTAGTTTAAGTGTAGGGTTAGGGACAGGTGTGGTGATATGGGTTAGTTTAAGTGTAGGGTTAGGGACAGGTGTGGTGGTATGGGTTATTTTAAGGGTAGAGTTAGGGACAAGTGTGGTGATATGGGTAAGTTTAAGGGTAGGGTTAGGGACAAGTGTGGTGGTATGGGTTAGTTTAAGGGTAGGGTTAGGGACAGGTGTGGTGATATGGGTAAGTTAAAGGGTAGGGTTAGGGACAGGTGTGGTGGTATGGGTAAGTTAAAGGGTAGGGTTAGGGACAGGTGTGGTGATATGGGTTATTTTAAGAGTAGGGTTAGGGACAGGTGTGGTGATATGGGTTAGTTTAAGTGTAGGGTTAGGGACAGGTGTGGTGGTATGGATTAGTTTAAGGGTAGGGTTACGGACAGGTGTGGTGGTATGGGTAAGTTTAAGGGTAGGGTTAGGGACAGGTGTGGTGATATGGGTTAGTTTAAGTGTAGGGTTAGGGACAGGTGTGGTGGTATGGGTTAGTTTAAGGGTAGAGTTAGGGACAAGTGTGGTGATATGGGTAAGTTTAAGGGTAGGGTTAGGGACAAGTGTGGTGGTATGGGTTAGTTTAAGGGTAGGGTTAGGGACAGGTGTGGTGATATGGGTAAGTTAAAGGGTAGGGTTAGGGACAGGTGTGGTGGTATGGGTAAGTTAAAGGGTAGGGTTAGGGACAGGTGTGGTGATATGGGTTATTTTAAGAGTAGGGTTAGGGACAGGTGTGGTGATATGGGTTAGTTTAAGTGTAGGGTTAGGGACAGGTGTGGTGATATGGGTTAGTTTAAGTGTAGGGTTAGGGACAGGTGTGGTGGTATGGGTTAGTTTAAGTGTAGAGTTAGGGACAAGTGTGGTGATATGGGTAAGTTTAAGGGTAGGGTTAGGGACAAGTGTGGTGGTATGGGTAAGTTTAAGGGTAGGGTTAGGGACAAGTGTGGTGGTATGGGTTAGTTTAAGGTTAGGGTTAGGGACAGGTGTGGTGGTATGGGTAAGTTAAAGGGTAGGGTTAGGGACAGGTGTGGTGGTATGGGTAAGTTAAAGGGTAGGGTTAGGGACATGTGTGGTGATATGGGTAAGTTAAAGGGTAGGGTTAGGGACAGGTGTGGTGGTATGGGTTAGTTTAAGGGTAGGGTTAGGGACAGGTGTGGTGATATGGGTAAGTTAAAGGGTAGGGTTAGGGACAGGTGTGGTGATATGGGTTAGTTTAAGGGTAGGGTTAGGGACAGGTGTGGTGATATGGGTTAGTTTAAGTGTAGGGTTAGGGACAGGTGTGGTGGTATGGGTTAGTTTAAGGGTAGGGTTAGGGACAGGTGTGGTGATATGGGTTAGTTTAAGGGTAGGGTTAGGGACAGGTGTGGTGATATGGGTTAGTTTAAGGGTAGGGTTAGGGACAGGTGTGGTGATATGGGTAAGTGAAAGGGTAGGGTTAGGGACAGGTGTGGTGGTATGGGTAAGTTAAAGGGTAGGGTTAGGGACAAGTGTGGTGGTATGGGTTAGTTTAAGGTTAGGGTTAGGGACAAGTGTGGTGGTATGGGTTAGTTTAAGGGTAGGGTTAGGGACAGGTGTGGTGGTATGGGTTAGTTTAAGGGTAGGGTCAGGGACAAGTGTGGTGGTATGGGTTAGTTTAAGGTTAGGGTTAGGGACAAGTGTGGTGGTATGGGTTAGTTTAAGGGTAGGGTTAGGGACAGGTGTGGTGATATGGGTAAGTTAAAGGGTAGGGTTAGGGACAGGTGTGGTTATATGGGTTAGTTTAAGGGTAGGGTTAGGGACAGGTGTGGTGATATGGGTTAGTTTAAGTGTAGGGTTAGGGAAAGGTGTGGTGTAATGGGTTAGTTTAAGGGTAGGGTTAGGGACAAGTGTGGTGGTATGGGTAAGTTTAAGGGTAGGGTTAGGGACAGGTGTGGTGATATGGGTTAGTTTAAGGGTAGGGTTAGGGACAAGTGTGGTGGTATGGGTTAGTTTAAGGGTAGAGTTTGGTGTAAGGGAATTGTCAAATGTGTAATTACAAATGTAACTACAGAAATTAATTACAGACGTAATTACATGCAGGTATTTTTTCAAATGTAAGTACAATGTAAAGACATGCATGTACACAATAAGTGCATTGTATCAAATTATTAATTAAAATGTTAGTACATAGTAGTTAAGGCCACCTAATATAAAGTGGGTACCAATATTTTGTTACTCCCTTAAAAAGTAACTAATTGAGTTACTTAGTTACTTTTTAAGAAAAGTAATATGTTACATTACTTTTGCGTTACTTTTTCTCACCTGGGCTGCAGGGCGTGTTTTTTATAACAAAAAAGTTATATTTTTTTGCAAATGTAAAGACCTCTAATAAGCCCCAGGCTGAGGTAAAAATGCAGATTCCCGCATGAACAGTAGAGGGCGCAGCTCTGGATAATAGGAGAATAGGATGCAGGAGAAAAAAGTTACACCAATAAAAACAAAAAATCTAGTAATTTTTTGCTCAGGGTTTAACTGAATCATCAAAGGTCAGCAGCAAGACATTAGTCAATAAAGGTAGATTAAATTTGTTTTATTTAACATTTAATTATTGGAGGTTTGCATAGTACTCTGATTTTGCATTTAACTGATTTTATTAATTTT
>NC_137115.1:54680635-54728135 GCF_949357685.1 Gobio gobio | reverse complement strand
ACACACACACACACACACACACACACACTGCCCCTGCCCCTGCCCCTAAACCTACCCATCACACACACACACACACACACACACACACACACACACTGCCCCTGCCCCTAAACCTACCCCTCACAGGAGACTGTGCAGTTCACTTTCTGTGAAAAAAAACTTGTTCTGTGTGATTTATAAGCATTTTGAAAAGTGAGGACATGGGGAACGTCCTCATATTTCACCCTCTTTTTGTAACACCTATGTCATTATACACATTTGTGTCCTGATATTTCACAAAAACATGCCCACACACACACACACACACACACACTCAAACACAGACTCTCAAACAAAAACACACACTCACACACTCAAACACAGACTTTCTCACACACACGCACACACTCTCTCTCACACACACTCAAACACAGACTCTCACACAAACACACCCACACACACTCTCAAACACAGACTCTCACACAAAAACACACACTCACACAGATCCTAATTTTATTTTCCCACAGATCCAGTTTTTAACTGGCATCAAACCCAAAAAAAAAACGACCCGAGGTGTTAAACGTCGGTGATAAGTGTGTGTGCTAATCGTCCGGTGTGAACAAGCCTCAGTACTCTAGGGTTCAGATCTATAGCAGTGTTAGTGAAGATGTGTCCAGGGCTCATGCATTACAAGTGTGCCACTCGAGTCCTGAAAAGTGAAGCCAGCGCGTCTCTATCGCCCCCAGGTGACTGGAACCAGTATAGGTCGTAAACCCCGCCCTCTCCATGAAATGTAATGGGACATAGACAAACTAACCAATCAAATTACACTTCAAATAAATTTTTTCCAAAGATGGTTTCTGTCGTTTGAGGCTGTTTTTATCACGCTGGTGTTTGTTCTTTAAATAAGTTTGGCTTTAGTTATAGTTATTTGGTGCTATATAAACGGGGGTGTGAAGTTATGATTGACAGCTGTGATTGACAGCTTCTCTGAGCGAAGTAGTCACATTTTTCGGGAACTTTGGGACGATATTGGAGGTTTCATTTTTAGTTTCTACATTTCCAGAACTGTTATTTTAAATGATTTAAAAAGTGTGGGCGGGAAGTAAAGTGTTACTGATAAAGTAATCAGATTACTTTTTCCAAGTAACTAGTAAAGTAACCCATTACTTTCCCCAACACTGAGCACCAGAAACAGCGCATCCTTCAGGCCACAGCGGAGAATTATAGCCCAGAATATCATCTATCATTGGAGATGAGAACTATTGAATTTCTATTTAAAAAGACTTAAAAGCAGATTGCATCAGTCATATCCTTTTCTTGCAGATTCCCAAAATACCTCCAGCAATAAAAATCATATCATGCGAGATTCACAAAATCCATCTCATTCAGTTCACTCATTATTGCCGGGTTTATTATCACTCCCATCAAACGTCACAAACAGCTTTAATATCACCAAACCGAGCCGGCCTAATTAGTTTGAAATCCGTTGAAACCAGATCACGACATGATTGAGTAGAGTACTGTACATACTGTGTTTTGTGGTTTTGTTCAAGTTTATGCTTTTAATTTGTAGTTTATGGTCATAGTCATGTGATTCCCTTCCCTCATGTGATCTGGTCATGTGCTTTCTTTGTCTCATGTGTTGTGTTCTGATTGGTTCCTTGTTTCATTTCATGTTTTCATTGGTTCATTGTGTTCAGGTGTTAGTCGTTAGTCCAGACCAGACAAGTCCAGTGTAGTCCAGTCCAGACCAGTCCAGTGTAGTCAGTGTAGTTCAGTCCAGTCCGGTCCAGTCCAGTCCAGACCAGTCCAGTGTAGTCAGTGTAGTTCAGTCCAGTCCGGTCCAGTGTAGTCCAGACCAGACCAGTCCAGTGCATTGCAGTCCAGTCCAGTCCAGTCCAGTCCAGTCCAGTCCAGCGCAATCCAGTCCAGGCCAGTCCAGTGTAATCCAGTCCAGTCCAGCGCAGTCCAGTCCAGTGTAGTCCAGACCAGTCCAGTGTAGTCCAGACCAGTCCAGTGTAGTCCAGTCCAGTGCACTGCAGTCCAGTCCAGTCCAGCACAATCCAGTCCAGTCCAGTCCAGTCCAGCACAATCCAGTCCAGTCCAGTCCAGTCCAGTCCAGTGTAATCCAGTCCAGTCCAGTGTAATCCAGTCCAGTCCAGCGCAGTCCAGTCCAGTCAGTGTAGTTCAGTCCAGACCAGTCCAGTGTAGTCCAGTGCAGTCCAGTCCAGACCAGTGTAGTCCAGTCCAGTCCAGTTAAGTCCAGACCAGTCCTACAAAACAGTAACAAAAATAGCAGTTAATCTAAGGTTCTGTGTTATTTTATTATCATTAACAATAGTTTTTTATTAATATTTTCCTTTTTAATTTTAGTTTAAGTTTTAATAAGATTGTTTTTGATTAAAAAAAATTATTTTTATATTTTCCATTTTAATTTTAGTTCAAGTTTTAGTCAAATAGTTTGTATTAATATTTCGAATACTTTTTTATTTTATATTTTCATTTTAGTTAAAGTTTTAGTGTTTTTGTCTTTTAATTACTTTTTGTTTTATTTAACTGTCAATATACTTTCATTAATAATTTCAGTTTTAGCTTTAGTTATTTCAGGACATCAAGGTACATTGAGAGTGTTTCCTTGGCAACTGGCTTAAATAAAACAAACACATATACATATATATATATATATATATATATATATATATATATATATATATATATATATATATATATATATATATATATATATATATATATATATATATATATATATATATATATATATATATATATATATATATATATATATATATATATATATACATATGCTTCTTTCAGCTTTTCCTTCTGTGTTAGATGGCACAGTGAAAGGGTGACAGATAATATTTGGGTGTTGTGTTTCTGACACGTCCCACTCCAGACTCCAGAGCACATGCACCGTCTCTTTAAGAGCCAAAGGTTACAGCCTTTCCTGGCCCGAGAAGTGAATGTTAAATTACCCACACACACACACACACACACACACACACACACACACACACACACACACACACACACACACACACACACACACACACACACACACTCCCAGCACAGCATTATAATGGAAATGCTGTTGACCTTGGGACTGAGGTCTATAAAACAAGATTATTAAAAATGTTCTGGAGCAGCAGCGGGTGGCCGTCCTCGCAGACACCGAACAAACATGATGAAGTAAAAGACTTCAGCCCAAATAGTCCCCTGACAGCTCGATGAATCAATAGAGGAAGGCGTTTATGCATCACGGCCTGTCGTGCTGATGTACCAATATCCCACATCACTACCTTTTACACGGAGAGAGCCGTGCATGAGGAGCGCAGGAGTAATTTAAAGCGATCAATATCAGCCAGCCACTGACCCACAAACTGAGGAGGCTGGCAAAGGTGGTTATTTTTAGAAAGAGCAAAGTTTTTCCTTCATAACCGCGGCCCTTCTGCCTCTCTCCGGAGAAGTGGGCTAAATTAACGGATGACCCAGCGCTGCGGAAGGAAAGTTTAGCCGTGTGGCCTTAAGAAGGTCAGGAGAACAACTTTCCCCATAACTTTATACTTTGCATCTCTCGAGTCACAGGTCCGCTCCAATGCGTTTTCGCGTGTCCTCCTGCAAATCTGAAATTGTAATGTGATCCTCGTATGGAGAATGAATAATGAATGAATAATCAATTAGTCACACGCTCAGCTGGGCAGCAGAGCTCCCAGGAATATTCCGGAGAAATCATTCCGGGTTATGAGTGACAGCTGAGATGAGCGGAGCTAAAGGAGAGATTGCTCGGCAAAAAATAAAGTCATTGTGGTGGTAAAGGGGTCAGAACACACACATTTTCTGCCGGTCTCGTGTTGATCTTGAGTATCTATAGAGTCGTGTTGATTCTTCAAATCTCACAAGAGTCTTTAGTTTATCAGATTTATAAAAGACAGAAACACTGAACCCATTCTTTCTGAAAACAGCCGAGTCCGTGGAGGCGTGCAGTGGGCGGAGCTAAAGAGACATGAGCGCGCACACACACACACACACACACACACACACACACACACACACACACACACACACACACACACACACACACACACAAGCGCACACACACACACACACACACACACACACACACACACTCACACACACTCTCACACACACAAGCGCACACACTCTCTCTCACACACAAGCACACACACAAGCACACACACAAGCACACACTTTCTCACACTCACACACACAAGCACACGCTCTCTCTCACACACACACACCCACTCTCTCTCACACACACACACACACACACACACACTCTCTCTCTCTCTCTCTCACTCACACACACACACACACACACACACACACACACACACACACACACACACACACACACACACACACACACACACACACACACTCACAAACCTTCTCACACACACACACACACACATGTTGTGTTTTCATGTTTTATGGGGACTTTCCATAGGCGTAATGGTTTTTATACCGTACATACTGTATATTCTATCCCCTTACACTGCCCCTGCCCCTAAACCTACCCATCACACACACACACACACACACACACATACACACACTGCCCCTGCCCCTAAACCTACCCATCACAGGAGACATTCTGCATTTTACATTTTCAAAAAACATCACTTAGTCTGATTTATAAGATGTTTTCCTCATGGGGACCAAAAAATCCCCTCAAGGACGAGGATTTCGGATATTGCCATCTTTGTGGGGACATTTTGTCCCCATAACGTAGGGATTACCAGTCCACACCACTCACACACACTCACACACACACACACACACACACACACACACACACACACACACACACACACACACACACACACACACACACACACACACACACACACACATACACACGTCTATATTACCAACAGGGGACCATCACTCCACACTGACCAAGAGGGGACCTGTGTTTCTAGTCATTTTGAAGAAACAAAACTTAGATACAACATTTTGTTTTAAGGTCTTTTTTCATAATATAACTTCAAATAAGCATTTATTTTTTATTTTTTAAACATGCCGAGAGGGGACCTGACCGATGTCTACCTATCCAACAGGGGACCTCCATAGCCTGCAATGGAGCTGTGTGTGTGAAAGTGATCTTTTTTCATAAATAAATATATATATATATATATTGAATTAGTTTTATTTTTATATTTTACATTTTACTTTTAGTTAAAGTTTTAGTAAAATAGTTTTTATGAATATTTTGAATTAGTATTTATTTTAATATTTAATATTTTAATTTTAGTTTACGTTTTAGTAAAATAATTTGTATTCATATTTTGAATTAGTTTTTATATTTTCCATTTTTATTTTAGTTAAAGTTTTAGTAAAATAGTTTTTATGAATATATTGAATTGGTATTTATTTTAATATTTTATATTAAAATTTTAGTTTAAGTTTGAGTGTTTTTTTATTTTAATATTTTCCATCTTCATTTTAGTTTAAGTTTAAGTAAAATAGCTTTTATTAATATTATTTAATAATAAATAATTAATAATTTAATAATAATAAATAAATAAATATTAATCAAATGTAAAAATGTATTAACATGAACGATACATTTGTTACAGTATTTATTCATTTTTGCTAATATTAGTCGTTCATTGTTTGTTCATGTTAGTTCACAGTGCATTAACTAATACACATTTTTAATTTTAATAAAGAAAAATTTAATTCTGTAGAAGTATTGTTCATTCTTAGTCCATGTTGATTATTATTAGTTCATTAGAATTGTATTATAATCATATTGTCCTTTATTGGAACATCTGTCAGTCCTTTTTTAAATAGCATCTGCAGATTCAAAGCACAAATGATCATGTATTGTGTTTTTTTGAAAAATGAAAGTCATATGGGTTTAAAACGACTTGAGCGTGAGGAAACGATGACACCAAATTCATTTTTGAGCGAGCCTTTAACTATCAGAAAGAGAAGATGAAAAGAGGAAAGAACAGGTGCTGCACTTTTCCCGCGGATTAGAGGATGGCTTTAGTCGAGAGACGCGTGATAAAGAATTAATTTCAGCGGCAGTCATGAGGAGGAAACTGCTGAATTATACATGATCTGAGTGTACATTATGTCTATATCACACCGTCATCAGGATCAAAGATGTCAAATACCAGCAAGCAGCTTTACACACACGTTCACACACACGATTGAAACTCCTTCAGTACTGAGAAAATAATGAGAGTTCGACCTGAGAGCAGAAAGAGTCCTTTCACTAACGTATGAAATAACAGAATTAAAAGAAGGAAAGCTTACACTTTATTCTGTCGTTGTTACACTGTAATTATACATTTAACTACTGAGTAATCTTAATTAGCTACATGTACTTACTATACACTCTAAAAAATGCTGGGTTAAAAGAAACCCAAGTTGGGTTGAAAATGGACTAACCCAGCAATTGGGTTGTTTAAACCCAGGGATTGGGTTGTTTTAACCCAGCAATTGGGTTGTTTTAAGCAAACAGTTAACCCAACTGCTGGGTTAAAACAACCCAAATGCTGGGTTAGTCCATTTTCAACCCAACTTGGGTTATTTTTAACCCAGCATTTTTTAGAGTGTACAGTTAGGGTTTGGTTGAGGTTTAGTTGCGTATAATTATGCATAATTTACTATAATTACTACTATAGTAACTAAGTATAACATAACAATGACACAATTAAAGCTGCAAGATCCCGATGGCCTCAGGAAAACAGCGAATAGTGAGCAAGATGCATTTAAGCGGGTAAATATAGGAGAAATACAGCAAAGTCATTTTGATGTGCCACTCTTCCCTCTGCCAGCAGGTGGCGCTTTGACTATAACTGAATATTGCCATGTAGACAGTGTGGGGGGTAATGCATTACAAGTAACTTGAGTTACGTAATAATATTTCTTTTTCCAAGTAACTAGTAAAGTAACGCATTACTTTTCAAATTTACAACAAAATATCTGAGTTACTTTTTCAAAAAAGTAACGCAAGTTAATAGACATTAATTTGACTGACAGCTCTCCTGCCCCCATGTTGAGAAAAATAAGTGCAGAGGTGTGTGTGTGAACATGAGAGTTATTGTAGTTCCAGACTAAATGTGAGCATTTATTTATCTCACTTGCACAATAAAGATTCTGTACTCCTCAAAATGATTCAAATAAAAAAAGCTACTATTTTTATGCATAATCTACCTTTATATTTAATTTACCAATGTATTGCTGCTGACCTTTGATGATGAAAATGACTAGATTTCTTGTTTTTATTGGTAAAACCTTTTTCTCCTGCATCCTATTCTCCCATTATCCAGAGCTGCGCCCTCTACTTCTATTAGGCAGTTTTGAGTTATATGCTGTTTAATGTTGATGATCGCGTTATTTTACATGTGTGTCAGCAATGCTTCTATCACTTGTTTCTGCTTCTTCTTTCCTGTGTTTTGATCTGGAGATTCTGTACTCTTTCAGAAGCCCCCCTACCGTATAACACGGAAAGCCGGAAATTTTCGTCACTAGCGGGGAAAGAGTTAATGGTCACTGAGTAACTGAGGAAATACTCAAATGAATAGCAGAGCTGGAGAAAGCTAAAGGGAAGCATGAGAGAAGGGAATCTCTCTCGTCTAATCTGCTGATCTATCTGTGCACGCCTCCGTCTCCGTTTCTCACTCGGTGGGCGCGCATTGCACAGACGTTTATTTAAACAGATTAATTCTTCCACACCGTATTATTCATAAAGTTGCGCGGTGTGACCGAGCGCAGCCTCGCTTATATGATGACATGTCACTCCCTTCAATTGACTGAAGCGAGACTAAATTGTCATGAATAAAAGAAAGAGCCTGTAAATAAACCAGCAGGCCGAACCCATCCGCCGCTCTCTTCCAGGTGAAGGGCCACTCGTGATCCCGCGGGAGTGAGAGGGAGGCACATTAGTTAGCAGCTTATGAGGACTGGAGCGCAGCCAGCACAGGATGGAGAGAGAGAGAGAGAGAGAGAGAGAGAGAGAGAGAGAGAGAGAGAGAGAGAGAGAGAGAGAGAGACGGAGCACAGAGTTCTTGTGAACAGAAGGTGCCACGCCACAGGAAGTAGAAAGAAGCGGGACGAGAGAGAGACATTATTGCTCAGAAGTTGCTCTTTCACAGCTCAGGAGACTTCATTTAGATGAGGTATCGCCTTTGTATTGGGTGTTTCTCCTTAAATAAGGGGAAATAAAACAGACACAGAAAAGTTTTGACACTGTAGTAACAGTATAAAACTATAAAATGAATGTGGCGAGCAGCTTATGTAGAAATATACTGTTGGAAAATATAAAGAAATTAATACTTTTATTCAGCAATAACGCTTTAAATTGATCAAAAGTGACTGTAAATGCATTTATAATGCTACAAAAGAAATGTTTCTTAAGCATCTAATCATTTCTGAAGGATCATGTGACACTGGAGACTGGAGTAATGATGATAAATTCAGCTTTGGTCACAGGGTATACATTTAATTTGAAAATATATTCACATAGAAAAGAGTTATTTTAAATGGTAAAAATATTTCACAATATTACAGTTTTTTCTGTATTTTTGATCAAATAAATGCAGCCTTGGTGAGCAGAAGAACATTCCCTAAAAAAAAGAAAGCCCAAACATGAACAGTATACACACACACACACACACACACAATGGAATCTGATTGGCTGAGAGCCTTTACCAGTCGTGCTATATTCTAGTGATAACGGCACTTTAACTGTTTCACCGTTTGTATCACTCCACTCGAGTAGTGGGAAGTTCGGATCATTTTACTGACTTGGATCTTTGAATCTCGTTCAGCAAAATGAACAAATCTTTTTTCAAGTAATTTTGTTCACTTCAGCAGAATCGAATTAAAATGTTACATGTTACATTTTTCAACACATTTAGTACTTTTGGAATAAAAAATAAACTAATGCAGCCATGGCCAAACTTTCAGAAAGAAATGATTAATGAATTGCTTCGCTTGCTTCAGGCTATGTATGCAGTCTGTTAGTTCACCTCACCTCCCGATCCAAATCGTTCTTTCCTTTGTCACCTCACATTTAAACAGAATTGATTAGTTCATCTCTCGAGTCTCCAGGTACGAGTCTCGTTCTTTTATTTCGTGATCGCTTCCCGGTTCAGTGTCTCACAACATATTCAACATTACATTCGTATTATCGACTGCATGTTGTAATATATTTATTATTATAAAATCATCAGAAGATATGTGCAATAAACATTTGTTATGCCTATCCATTCTGACCAACCCAATCTGTCCAGTCTTCATAAGAAAATCAATTATTATACTTGCTAAAAAAACTGTACTAAACAAACAAACAAAAAAACCACATTTGTTTGTAAGGAAGGTTGTGAATTAACTAATTTCTGTATGCAACATGGCTGTCATGTCACGTGACAAAAGAACGAGACTCGGACCCGAAGACTCGAGAGATGAACTATTAATTTCTGTTTCTGCATTCAGCCTATGGGGACTTGAATGAACGACTCAAACCTGAAGACTCAGGAGATGAACTAATCTTTTCTGTTTCCGGGACTGCATAGCCTGGCCTATGGGGCTGGGACTTGATGAACGAATGACTCGAACCCGAAGACTCGAGAGGTGAACTAATCAATTCTGTTTCCTGTACAGAACGTAACAAATGAACTTATCGCTCTCTGAGACAAATCGTTGTTCTCGAGTCATATTAAAGATTCGTTCAAAATGAACGAATGGTTCATGAACGACACATCACTACTCCGCTCACAGCAACTGTCATGGCGGTCGAAAAATAAACCATATTTTTTAACAAATACTTTTGTTGTGTTTTAGGAGAGAATGTAGTTATCTAGACCTCAAATATGTGACTCATATATAAACATAGCGCTTATTTGACAATTTGTTCAGAGCTTTCGCAGATCAGTGCTCGTGTACCCGCCGGGAACAGCTTCATCTCGGACAGTCCTTCGAGAGTTTGCCACTGGCTCTAACTGTATGTAGATAGTGGTTTTAAACAGATATAAGTAATTTGGGGTATATCAAATGGGCAATCTTTGGTCTTACTAATCTATTACATGTTTCAAAGCAAATGGATTATTAAGGGGGAAATTAAGTTTCTATGTATAAAGTCACTTTCTATGTTTCTAAGTGACTTTATATTTTAAATTTTAGGCTATATTTAACTTAAATCCTGTACTAGAGCGCTGCTTTTGTATGTTTGACTGAATAGTTTGCTTGTATTTATTTCCTATTGTCTTTTATAATGGCTATTGTTGTTCATTTAAATATTAATGATCAATAAATATTTTATATAAATATGCTGTATTTGGTATTGAAAAAGGGTCTGTTAGTGATTGTGATATGGACTTCAGTGACACATTATTGCACCACTAGATGGCGGCAAGGACTGTCTTTATGAGTGACTGGTTGTAAACAAGGAAGTTGTTTCAGTGCTGTCAATCAAAGGACAAAGATATTCAAACTGATTTTAATGGATATAATATTATGGACGTCGACCTGAATAATGAATGCTATATCAGATACAGGTAATACACGTTTAGTCGTTAAAGTGATGGTTTAGAGTTGGTAACAGAGGCTTGGGCTCGACTGTAAAACTGTCAACTTGAGATTTGAATCCGTGGCAGAAAAAAGTAGTTCCTCACAAAAGAGGATTTTTAAAGACACTCCGTTGTTGTTTCTGATTTACACACTTGTGCCGTCGAACTGTTGTATAAACGCAATATCACGCTCGTAGCAGTGCAATATGGCAGTAGTGATTATACGGCCGAATCACAGCCGTGCTGATATACAGACATATCGCACTGCTACTTGTGTGATATTGCTCATATATACACTCACCTAAAGGATTATTAGGAACTCCACACTAATGCTGTGTTTGACGCCCTTTCGCCTTCAGAACTGCCTTAATTCTACGTTGCATTGATTCAACAAGGTGCTGAAAGCATTCTTTAGAAATGTTGGCCCATATTGATAGGATAGCATCTTGCAGTTGATAGAGATTTGTGGGATGCACATCCAGGGCACGAAGCTCCTGTTCCACCACATCCCAAAGATGCTCTATTGGGTTGAGATCTGGCGACTGTGGGGGCCATTTTAGTCCAGTGAACTCATTGTCATGTTCAAGAAACCAATTTGAAATGATTGGAGCTTTGTGACGGTGCATTATCCTGTTGGAAGTAGCCATCAGAGGATGGGGACATGCTGGTCATAAAGGGATGGACATGGTCAGAAACAATGCTCAGGTCGGCCGTGGCATTTAAACGATGCCCAATTGGCACTCAGGGCCTAAAGTGTGCCAAGAAAACATCCCCCACACCATTACACCACCACCACCAGCCTGCACAGTGGTAATAAAGCATGATGGATCCATGTTCTCATTCTGTTTACGCCAAATTCTGACTCTACCATCTGAATGTCTCAACAGAAATCAAGACTCACCAGACCAGGCAACATTTTTCCAGTCTTCAACTGTCCAATTTTGGTGAGCTTGTGCAAATTGTAGCCTCTTTTTCCTATTTGTAGTGGAGATGAGTGGTACCCGGTGGGGTCTTCTGCTGTTGTAGCCCATCCGCCTCAAGGTTGTGTGTGTTGTGGCTTCACAAATGCTTTGCTGCAGACCTCGGTTGTAACGAGTGGTTATTTCAGTCAAAGTTGCTCTTGTATCAGCTTGAATCAGTCGGCCCATTCTCCTCTGACCTCTAGCATCAACAAGGCATTTTCGCCCACAGGACTGCCGCATACTGGATGTTTTTCCCTTTTCACACCATTCTTTGTAAACCCTAGAAATGGTTGTGCGTGAAAATCCCAGTAACTGAGCAGATTGTGAAATACTCAGACCGGCCCGTCTGGCACCAACAACCATGCCACGCTCAAAATTGCTTAAATCACCTTTCTTTCCCATTCTGACATTCAGTTTGGAGTTCAGGAGATTGTCTTGAGCAGGACCACACCCCTAAATGCATTGAAGCAACTGCCATGTGATTGGTTGATTAGATAATTGCATTAATGAGAAATTGAACAGGGGTTCCTAATAATCATTTAGATGAGTGTGTGTGTATATATATATATATATATAGATCCATGGTCCAAAAATCATGGTAATTAATTGGTGCTTTTAAGTATGTGAATTTCTACTGTAGCACGGCCTTTATTGTTATGGTTGTGATTCTTGAGAAATGAACAAAACGTCACTTCTTGACTAATTTGAGTCAGCCGTTCCTCATTCTGATCCGGTCATGAAACAGATGCTGAGCTGCATGTGTTTCATTAGCATCATAGAGCAGCTTGTGTCGTTTCACAGGCTTCACGCCCCCTAAGGACCCGTATCCGTACGGCTGCCAATCACCCAAAATGAGCCCCCTCTCCATTTCATAACCTTGCCATACAAGTGGAAAAGATGTAATCCATGGGATTCAGGTTGTGATGAGGGAATACTCTCCTGCCAAACACGGCAAATCCCTGAGATATCAGCATCTGAACAGCTCATTTCTGCTCCTCGGATCATTTACCGAGGACTGGTTCAATTGACTGTCACTCGCTGGAAAGAGCTGTAACCTGCTAATAAAGTGACAAGAGGTGTTCTGCGTTTGCCAGGGCTGTTCTCCACCCGTCAGCGAGCTCCTGATTGGCCTCGGGATGCCTGGACCTCCTGCTGTCCTGTGCATAACAAGATATTTTGTGCACCGCTAAAGGAGTAGTTAACCCAAAAATGCAAACTCGCTCACCCTTGTGGCGCTCCAAACCTGTATGATGGTCTATGTGAAACACAAATGAGAAATGTTGAATAATTGATAACTGACAGTTCAGCTGTGAAGCTCTAAAAAAGACTTGAGTGCAATATGACAGCACAAGGGCCTCAAATTACATGAAGATGAGTTTATTTATTTATTTTTTATTACACCATGTCAGCAGCAGGGCTTTTCTAAAAGTGAAAAAAAGACAGAATAAATCAGATTAATACAAGAAAAAAATTCTAAAATGCGTTCACTTTACTAATTATGAGTAAAAATATTGTCCGTTCCCATAGAGAAATCTGCCCAAAATATAAGTAGAATATACGCTAACTATATGGTCCAAAAAGCACGGCTTGCGAAAATATATTTATTTTTTTAATTTAACATATATATTTTGTTTAAACCTTTAAATACAAAATATTAGATATTAAACATCTGTCATTATACATTGTAAAAACATGATTGCTGTCATTATTTATCTCAACTTAAAATTGAACAATAAAAAATAATGTGTTTCAACTTAAAAAGTTTCGTGTTCGTGCGTAAAAAAATTAAGTTCAATTGTTCAATTTAGTTTAGTTAAGTTGGATATTTAAGTTATCTCAGCAAATTTTAAGTGGTTACATTTTAATTTATTCAAATTTAATATATATATTTTATTTATTTATTCATTCATTAATTTACTTATTTATTTATGTATTTTTATTTATTTATTTATTTTATGTCAGAAGCAGGGCTTTTCTACACTGTAAAAAAATCCAACTTATGTTTTGTATGACAAATTCAGCTTTTAAAGTTTATTCAACTATTTAACATGAAAAAAGTTTCTACAACTAATTGACCCTAAGTTGAGAAAACTCAAAAATGTTCTGCAGCTGCTGCCTTAAACCTTTAAGTTTTCTCAACTTTTTTTTTTTTTTACAGTGTAAAGACGAAAAAAGACAAAAAAACCTATAAAACATTTCAGATTAACAGAAAGACAAATTCCTCTAAAATGTGTTTATGAGTAAAAATGTTGTCCGTTCCCATACAGGAATCTGGCCAAAATATTACAGATATTAGAAAATGTTCTTCAAAGGGCAAGAAAATTAATCTTAAAAGACACAATTCCTAATCTTAAAATACATTTTGAGTGAGTTTAAATATAGTTTGGACAATATGAATAAATAAAAAATAAATATGTATTTTAATATCTGTATTAGCTATTATATTTTTGGCCATTTTTGAATATTTTTAAATATTTTAAAATATATATTATTTTGATAGACATTCTACTAACTATAAGTGACTTTGCAACTACATGTCAACTAACTCTCTTTAGAGTATTAGGTTAGGGTTTGGGTTAGGTAGAGTGTTACGTATAAGCAGAATGTCTTACCATTTATGTTTTGCTGTATGGATTTACAACAATTTTTGAGTGAAGTATTTCTTTAAGTCGCAGCCAGATGGATGTTTCTGGCTTCCAGGAACCCAGTGTTTCTTCAAGGAAAGGAGGAACTTGTCTGCTCTCCCGTTCTCCCCGAAGGGAAATTTGTTTCTCCCAGTCAGACTACATTTGACGCGGCCGTGTCATTACCTCGACAGACGAGTCTCTTCTCAAACGGGGTCTACAGAATTGGTGCAGTCAGTGGTTTGGGATGAAGTAGATGCATTTTAATGAAGCCTCCCCCTAAGAAAACCAGAGAAAAAGACAAAAACAAACCAACAGTTTGAGTTTAACTCAAGAGGACGTCTGGAACTGGCATCCTGTGTTTGATGTGATTAACGAGATGGGCTTTAACATCGACTCAGAGCCTAAACGCTCGCGCTATATAAACACATTTACACATCTGCCCCGTGGAAAGCATCATCACACACATAATGTTGATAAAAGGAGCACATCCAAAATCCCTTCTGAGGAAAATTAGGACAGGTGCAATAAATGTCTTTTGTCTTACAAACATGCATTTGCTAACAAATGTGAAGTGAATTGCTCTTGAGGGACGCAGTAAATCTGGCTCTTAGTTTCATGTCCTTGCTGTTTTTGGCACCTCGCTCCCGTCGGGCCGGAGGGATCCACATTAATATTGATGTGATGTCCGGGCAGGGCCAAGTCTCTGTGTATTCAAATAAACATTGTGCTTCAGATAAACTGAAGGGCGTTCGCTGACCTCGGCCATCGGTGCGTCCTGCTGAATTGACATGTTTCTGCCTGTCAGATTGGCACCAGAGGTCAATGGCTTGAGTCTGCAGATATTAAACAGTCTGACCGACATGTAAACAGTTTGGATTGTTCTTATGTGCCATTATTTTTTCTACACTCTGAAAAATGCTGGGATAAAAACAACCCAAGTTGGGTTGAAAATGGACTAACCCAGCATTTGGGTTGTTTTAACCCAGTGGTTGGGTTAAATGTTTGCTTAAAACAACCCAATTGCTGGGTTAGTCCATTTTCAGCCCAACTTGGGTTATTTTTTAACCCAGCGTTTTTTAGAGTGTATATTTGTCATTGTTGCGGCTCCTCTCTTCCCAGTCTGTCAGTAACGCTCTGTTTAGTTCCTGTCTCTATGAAGCCCCGCCTTCTGAAAAGCACAAGGTGCTCTGATTGGTCGGCTGGAGTAGTGTGTTGTGATTGGTCAAGCGCTTGTATGGGAAATGTCCCGCCCATAGATTGTATAAAACAATGGACGTAGTGTCACCAGTCTAAAAAATGCTAGATAAATGAAAATGGACAAACCCAGTAATTGGGTTGTTTTAAAGGTCCCGTTTTTCGTGTTTTTTTGAAGCTTTGATTGTGTTTACAGTGTGCAATATAACATGTGTTCATGTTTCGCGTGTAAAAAAACACAGTATTTTTCACACAATTTACTTATCTGTATACCGCTGTTTTCACTGTCCTCAAAACGGCTTGAAAGATTTCCCTGTTCTATGAAGTCCCTCCTTCAGAAATACGTAACGAGTTCTGATTGTGCCAGCGGTTCCCGTGTTGTGATTCGACAGCAGCTTAGCGCACGCAGAGCACACGTTACCGGAAAGGTCACGCCTCTCACCATAACGGGGATGCATGCGCTCAATGATCTCTAAGTACAGCGTCCCTGGGAAAGCCAAACAAAGGTGACTTGACTCCGGGATGAAAATAACAGCGTCTCGACGACATGGCGACAAACAAACTATACGAACGCAACACTTCCTATTCTCCACGCGGGAGCAGCAAGACCACGCCCCCTTTTTCGCGTGTTCTTGTGGGCGGAGGTTAGTCGACATACTGCTCTACTGACGTAATTAAAGCAGGAAATACCAGGATGTAGTCCTAACCAGCCGTTCGCTGTAGGCTTTGAAAGGGAACTTCTGTTAAATAAAATATCTCGCTTGCCATTGAACTTTGAGCTTTATAATTTTACAGGTATTATAAATGCTCTAACAGCAACATTACACACTAACTAAAGTTTGAAAAATGGGATCACGAAGAACAGGACCTTTAAGCAAACATTTAACCCAACCGCTGGGTTAAAACAACCCAATTGCTGGGTTTGTCCATTTTCAACCCAACTTGGGTTGTTTTTAACCCAGCGTTTTCTAGAGTGGTGATGTCCGTAGGTTTCTGAAGAGCATTTTTTAATTCCAAAGTGGGCGGAGCCGGCCATCGCAATCTTGGCATCGCGTGGCAATCTTGGCGGTACGTGGGTGGCGCTGAGGTGCCTGGTTGCTGCGGCAATCCACCTGTCACTCAAAGTGGCCAAGCCCTTGCCCTAAAAAATGCTGGGTTAAAAACAACCCAAGTTGGGTTGAAAATGGACTAACTCAGCAATTGGGTTGTTTTAAGCAAACATTTAACCCAACCGCTGGGTTAAAACAACCTATTCACTGGGTTAAAACAACCCAATTTCTGGGTTAAAACAACCCATTCACTGGGTTATGTTGTGAACTTCTTTTGTTTCTTGAAGTAGAGACCAGGAGAAATTGGATAGGTTTTTTCAGCAGGATTCTTTCTTGAGAAAAACATGCTGTCTTTCCGATGAGGTCATCAAGTCTCACTAAAGGAGTTGTACATTGTAATTTATCTACATTTCAGGGGGAGGGATTATACAGCAGGGGAGGAGACACTCTGAACAATACAATGCAAATGTTGTATAGGTAAAAGGACACACCCTACTATGAGAGCCCTACCAGTCCCGTTGAATCAGCATAACTATTCGCATGCTGATACTGGCCAGGAACTCCAATTCCAAGAGCCATCCCAGAGCCATTAAAGACAAAAAGTGCTCATTTTACTTACAATAAAGAGAACAGGAACTGGCCGGGAAGATACAGGTTTTGGGAAACCCGCCCAGACAGAGTATCACCAATCCTAATCAGCCAAACGATATTGTGCTCTGAGCTTGTTATGCTAAATGGTCAGGAAGTGCATAAAGACAAAAGACTTAATGTCTCCAACCCATGGGCTGATTAACTTGATCATGTTAGAATGTAGTCAATCTTTACCTTAAACTGTACCACAATATATTTCAAACATATTAATACATTTGTAATCTTACAGTTAAAACATTTGAACACAGCATTTTTTAGAGTGTAATTATGCAGAACTTTAAGGCTAATATAATTCAAACAGATGAGTTATAAAAATAAAAATAAATCACCCCCTCACAGTCTGTCAGGGTTGCTGAATGACACAAACAGGTAAGTTGAAAGGATATTTATTTAACACAAACATATAATGGTCACGGCAGACAGGAAGAAGTGATGAGATAAACTGGAGCGGTAACTGATGAAGTGTTCTGAATGAGTCTCTTATCTGATGCAGGATGGAAGTCGGGATGGTGAAAGTTCAAGGCTGGTGATCTGAAGAAGGCAGGCTGGTTGAGGAAGGATCGTCGGATGAAGGAACACAGGTAAGTCTTCTGAAGGTAAGGATCGAGTGAGTGAGTCAGTATGGCGATGTAGTATCGACGAGACCTGACAATGACTGTAGGAACTGAAGGTGCTTATAACAGGAAGTGCAGTGATGGGGAATTAGGGACAGGTGATGAACACAGGTGCGATGAATCAGAACTCGGGTGAAGCGGAGCGGATGGGCGGAGTGTAGAGGTCTGACGCTGATGCATCTGTGACAGTACCCCCTCCTCCACGGCCAGCTCCTGAGGGCCGAAAGACCCGACGACGGGGCCGACCTCGACCTCTCGGCGCCGGACGATTGGGATGAGATGAGTGAAAGTCCTGTAGGAGCATAGGGTCTAGTATGTCATCACGATGAACCCAGCATCTCTCCTCAGGTCCAAAACCCTCCCAGTCCACGAGGTACTCCAGTTGATTGCCCCGTCGTCGGGAATCGAGAATGCCCTGGACCTGGTAGATGTTCTCGTCAGCGGGGTCCACGGGAGGAGGAGGTACCTCATCAGCGCCAGGCTCTGAGGAGTGAGGAAACAAAGGATCAGTATAGGGTTTGAGCAGGGAGACATGAAATGAAGGTGAGATGCGGTAGTGTGCAGGGAGTGATAACCGGTAGGTGACGTCGTTGATCTGCCTCTGTATTGCGAATGGACCTATATATCGGGGACTCAGCTTACGACAGGGCTGACGGAGACGGATGTCCCGGGTGGAGAGCCAGACCTTTTGCCCTGGTTGATACCTCGGAGTCGCAGATCTTCTAGCGTCGGCCTGACTCTTGTGTCTCCGAACAGCCCTTTGGAGATGAACATGAGCTGAGTCCCAGACCCTCTCGCTCTCCTGGAACCAATGATGGACTGCTGGAACATCTGAAGGCTCACCTGACCAGGGAAACAGGGGCGGCTGGAAGCCGAGTATGCACTGAAACGGCGTGAGACCAGTAGTAGACTGTTGAAGGGAATTCTGTGCATACTCGGCCCAGGGTAGATACCTGCTCCAGCAGTCTTGATGGTCATGGCAGTAGGATCGAAGATACCGTCCGACCTCTTGTATCTTCCGCTCAGTCTGGCCATTGGACTGGGGATGGTATCCTGACGTCAAACTGACTGTGACTCCCAGAAGGTTGAAGAAGGCTCTCCATACCCTGGATATAAACTGAGGTCCGCGATCGGAGACGATATCTTCTGGTAACCCAAAGTGACGAAAGACTTGGTTAAATAATGCTTCTGCCGTTTCGAAGGCAGTGGGTAGACCTGGCATAGGGATGAGTTTACAGGCCTTCGAGAAACGGTCAACAACCACCAGAATACATGTTTGAGATTGAGAAGAAGGGAGATCGGTAACAAAGTCTATCCCCAGATGGGACCACGGCCTGGTTGGAATAGGCAAGGGTACTAATTTACCTTCTGGGAGCCGACGAGGGACCTTGGCCATGGCACAGACTGAGCAGCCCTTAACGTACTGGGACACATCCTGGCTCATACTGGGCCACCAGTACCGACGTTGAAGGAGCGAGAGGGTCTGTTGACTGCCTGGGTGTCCAGAGCCCAGCGAAGTATGGACCGAGTCCATGAGGGACGGACGTAGACGCGTGGGAACATAAGTCCGTCCCACTGGCCCTCCCGGCGGAGCAGGTTCGGTACGGGTGGCGTCGGCTATATGGTCATCTATACCCCACTGGATGGGACTAACAATCAAGGCTGGAGGGAGGACAGGTTCTGGTTCTGGAGTGAAGGTATCGGGTTGATGTATACGAGATAGTGAATCAGCCTTGACATTTTTGTCCCCTGGACGGTATGTTACCTTGAAGTTGAATCTTGTAAAGAAAAGGGACCAGCGAGCTTGACGAGTGTTGAGTCTTTTGGCCTCTCGAAGGTATTCCAGATTACGGTGGTCTGTGATGACTATAAAGGGATGTTTCGCTCCCTCCAGCCAGTGTCTCCATTCCTCCAGAGCTAGCTTGATAGCCAGCAGTTCCCGGTTGCCGATATCATAATTCTGCTCCGCCGGGGACATCTTCTTGGAGAAGAAGGCACATGGATGGAGTCGAGGAGGCTTCCCCTGCTGTTGAGAGAGGATCGCTCCTACCCCAGTGTTGGACGCATCCACTTCGACGGTGAAAGGAAGATCTGGATTGGGATGCACAAGGGTAGGAGCGGAACTGAATGATTGCTTC
Source organism: Gobio gobio (assembly GCF_949357685.1). Taxonomy (NCBI): domain Eukaryota; kingdom Metazoa; phylum Chordata; class Actinopteri; order Cypriniformes; family Gobionidae; genus Gobio; species Gobio gobio. The sequence goes on along the minus strand of NC_137115.1, from coordinate 54,708,350 downwards.
AACACATCAAACGCTTGGGTGGCGTCAGAGGTCCAGGACAGAGACTTGGCCCCTTTTTTCAGGAGTGAGGTGATAGGAGCACTGATTTGACTGTAACCTTGAATGAATCTACGGTAGAAGTTTGCGAAGCCCAGGAATCGTTGCAGCTCTTTGATGGTGATGGGTAATGGCCAGTTGGCAACGGCATCCACCTTCCTCTGGTCCATGGTGACTCCCTGAGGAGTGATCACATACCCTAGGAAGTGGAGGGTTTCTTGATGGAACTCACATTTCTCAAGTTTTAGATACAGCTGATGATCCCGAAGACGTTGGAGAACTGACTTGACATGAAGGCGGTGCTCAGACAGGCTGGTAGAATATATAAGGACATCATCGATGTAGATTATAACGAACTGGTTCAGATAATCTTTAAATATCTCATTCATAAACCCCTGGAAGACCGCTGGAGCATTGGACAGCCCGAAGGGCATGACGCGGTACTCATAGTGGCCTGCAGGAGTGATGAATCCGGTCTTCCACTCATCTCCCTTTCTAATTCTAATTAAATTATAAGCACTACGGAGATCAAGTTTAGTGAATACCTTAGCACCACGAAGCTGTTCCAAGGCGGCTGGGACCAGAGGAAGAGGATACCTATACTTGACGGTGGAATTATTGAGGGTCCGGTAATCTATACAGGGGCGCAAGCCTCCGTCCTTCTTACCGACGAAAAAGAAGCTTGAAGCAGCAGGGGAAGTAGAAGGTCGGATGTATCCTTGGTGAAGTGCCTCCTCGATGTACTCCTCCATGGCCTTCTGTTCTGGGATGGACAGTGGGTAGATTTTACCACGCGGTAGGACCGCCCCAGGCAGTAGGTCAATCGCACAGTCCCATGGCCGATGTGGTGGAAGTTTCGTGGCCAGCTGCTTATCGAAGACATCCTGGAACGCCCGGTAACTGTGAGGAATCTCATGATGGTCGTTAATAGCTGGGCTTTCAATGGAGGTAGTACACATGGAAATCTTTTGGACGGGTAATGAGTGATGGTGAGACACCCTTTTAACCTGAGATAAACAGCGTGAAAAGCAGTTACTTCCCCATTGACGAACCTCTCCCGTAGACCAGTTGATATCTGGAGAATGAAGTTCCAACCACGGGCGTCCCAGGATGATATCTGCCGTAGAACCCTCCAACACCAGAAAAGACAATTCCTCTTGATGAAGACAACCAACTTTCATTGTTACAGAGGGGCTGCGGTGACATATCCTCCCACGACCGAGCGGTCTGCCGAGGATGGAATGCACTTGAAGAGACTGCGGGATGGATTCATGGTGGACTTGTAGCTTTTGAAGAGTGGAACGGGAGATAAAGTTACCAGCGGACCCAGAGTCGATTAGCGCTTGTGCTGGAAGAGAGTGCTGACGATGTGAGATCTGAACAGTAGTGTATTTCAGTTGAGAAATGGGTGATGGAAGATGTACTGTACTCACCGCCGGTCGTGGGGGACGAACTGGACAAGAGACTAGCAGGTGGCCAGCGGATCCACAGTATAGACACAGGTTGTTAGAGATACGTCTCTGGCGTTCAACTGCTGATAAATGTGCAGAACTGAGGTCCATGGGTTCTGGTGTTAGAGGGTTGACTGTGGTGGAAGGACGAGGAGGAGGCAGTGCAGGTTGAGCGAGCAGACAGGCAGTGCGGCGTTGGTCCACTCTGATGGAACGCTGAATGAGACTTTCCAAACCAATGGCATCATCATGAATGGTGAGTTGTAACCGGATCTCATGATCTAACCCTTGCCGGTAGGCGGTGATTAAAGCCGGCTCATTCCATCCACTAGAGGCTGCTAGGGTTCGAAACTGAAGGGCATATGAAGAAACAGATGACTTGCCTTGTCGTAGATGAAATAATTGATCATGAACTGATAAAGCATTAGCGACTGGAGAAAATACAACCCGGAAGTGACTAATAAAGTTGTTCAGGGTCTCAGTCACAGCTCCTTTCGCTTCCCAAAGCGATTGTGCCCAAAGCAATGCTTTTCCAGTGAGAAGGGAAATGAAGAAAGCTACCTTAGATCTCTCGGAGGCGAATTGTGATGCGTTCATCTCCATGAACAGCTCGCACTGCAGGAGAAATCCGCTGCACTCCCCCTCCTCGCCAGAGAAGGGCGCTGGCCGGGCCATGGGACTGACAGAGGCAGACGAAGAAGAATTGATGGCGGGTGATGAAGTGACAGGTGAGGATCCAGTGGTGAAGATCGGCGTGGAAGCTTCTCCGTCGCCGTGACCAGATGGTTCGTGCATGTTTGGTCAGGTCTTCTGTCAGGGTTGCTGAATGACACAAACAGGTAAGTTGAAAGGATATTTATTTAACACAAACATATAATGGTCACGGCAGACAGGAAGAAGTGATGAGATAAACTGGAGCGGTAACTGATGAAGTGTTCTGAATGAGTCTCTTATCTGATGCAGGATGGAAGTCGGGATGGTGAAAGTTCAAGGCTGGTGATCTGAAGAAGGCAGGCTGGTTGAGGAAGGATCGTCGGATGAAGGAACACAGGTAAGTCTTCTGAAGGTAAGGATCGAGTGAGTGAGTCAGTATGGCGATGTAGTATCGACGAGACCTGACAATGACTGTAGGAACTGAAGGTGCTTATAACAGGAAGTGCAGTGATGGGGAATTAGGGACAGGTGATGAACACAGGTGCGATGAATCAGAACTCGGGTGAAGCGGAGCGGATGGGCGGAGTGTAGAGGTCTGACGCTGATGCATCTGTGACACAGTCGTCATGAAGGGCAAAATTAGCCGTATAGACCGAAACCACTTTTTGTACCAGGTTGTAAACATATTTTTCCTGCTGTAAAGTTGGGCATTTTAACATGCTCCCTTTTGGGCCAGTCGAGGAATTGCAGTTTAATTCACTTCCGTGTTTGATTCAAGAGAGAGACCAGGGCTGCGTTCAGCCCTGACAAAACGTTGCAAAACGTTTTTTAAACGGAAACGGTGCTGCGTTGAACACCCTGTTCTGATGACGCAAGAGTTGCAGCTACGGCAGCTGAGAAGGCCATTCTTTGTGTTCTTTTTGAGGAATTTTCGGAGTCTGATGAAATCGATATAAATACGTGTTTAATACTGCAAAATACATGCAATCACTGCCCTTGCCGTCCAGAATAAAAGACAACATCCCAATCCCATTTATTGAGCTTTTTTTGATCTCCTGTAATCAATTCTAATTTTATTTTAATTTATTTCTAGTTCTTACATTTTTAATAGCTTGTATCTTCTCATTTTTATGTAAAGCACTTAATTACCATATGAAATTTGCCTTGCAATGAAGCTAGAAAATATAAATATATACATCATCATGTTGATATATATACTGTATCATTTTTTTTTACGACAATCATGCCTTCTAATATCTCCAATTGTTGCGTATAAATACTGAGCTGCAGCGGACACATTTCAGGGCTCGACATTAAGCCTGTTCACACGCTTGTCCTTCGGACAAGTAAATCTGTCATTCACTTGTCCGAGTAAAACGTTTGCTTGTCCGGATTTTTTTGTAGTAAATATAATCTATTTTGAAGCAATATTCTCACCAGTGTTTAATCAGCTTTGACGTATTTAAATATGCATATTTGTCATATTTGTCATACCTTTTTATAAAGGGCATTTTTCCATAATCTTATTAAATATAGGATATGCTTCAGCTCTCCTTTTATATTCTTAAATTTGATCTATAAATTAAATTAGAATAAGACACTATTGGCGGTTACCAATCAAATTAAATCATTTACACTGAAAAATTACAACTGCATTAAATAATGTTATGAGATTATTTTAAATATACAAATAAGAAATGTTGGAAAGATGAAACTAAACTACCAGTAGGAATTTGGCGGTCGTTTAAGAATAGGTCTTTGAATCTTTGATTCAACCGATTCATTAAAACACTGAATCATTCACTAACACACACTGTTGCTGTGAGATGCGTTGCGGTTCTGCCGTGATATTTGTTTGGAACTATTTTCGCTGCTGAAATAGAACAAAAACAGTCCATATTGCTTCTAAAATATAAGTGACTTAATGTTAAATAATTGTTTATGGAACTGGCGTATGAGATCAGTGTGCTTTTCAGTCGTGATGGTGTTCAGGAAAACAACACTCTAGTTAGTGTAATGTTGCTTAACTGTATCATATGTTATAAATATAAAAACTGCACAATTTTAACTGTATATGTGAACTGAGTTTCTGTGTGTGAGCGGCGCTCACTTGTTTTCGATTTTCTCGTCGAGAGACTCAAGACTACAATGGAGGCGTTTCAGGAGCTCAGAAACGCTGATATAGAGAAGAACTGTGGAACAAGGAGGCAGTAACTCAAACTCAATTGAATGAAATGCACAAACGACCAGCAGGCCTTTTTGGGGGAAAATAAGAAACACAAATGTCTTTTTAGACGGCCACATTTCTCAAACGCACCATGGAGCAGATGAGCAATTCAGCATTTCCAGGATCCTCCACGCACTCAAAAGCCAAATTAAACTATTTACAGAAGCGAATTCAATATCCGTCAACGTCTCCAAGAGGATTTTACAATACTATCATCTGCTGATATTTTGAAATGAGCCATGGGTGGGGACAGTCGAATTATTCATGCAACATTTACACTAATGAGAAAGAGTCTTTCCTCTGAGCGCTCCTGGAGCAAACTGGGGGAGTGTTTTCATAAGCTCGGTGGTAGATCCATATAAACCTGAGCTGGATATTAAATTATAAGGATATTAAAACTCTCCCTGGGGTGAAGCACGAGGCGTCGTCCGGAAGGAGGGCTGGGAGATTTTAATAAGAGTAAAATATTATCTTGGACATTTGTAATAAAGGGATAGTGCTGCATTTTCTCTCTGCCCTCATATTCATTCATTCTAAGAATTATTTATTGTCGCTCGAGGAACTGACACAGTTTTTCTCATTAGTTGTAGCGCCTACCATCATGAAGTCAGATATGTGCCGCTTGCCAAGAAAGATTAGCCATCAGTTTTGCATATGAACATGTGAGAATAACCCTGAACGCAGGTATCATAACCACCGGCTCACTTTATATAGACTTGGGACAGGTGTGCTTAATTGTCTTTAGAATAATGCTAAGCATCTCTAGAAACCAATGAGTATTGGTTTTAACTTGATTTGTAGGCTCATTAAAGCTAATTTTAATAAAAATGATTGATTCAGTCATGAACGACTCTGTTGGTTGAGTCAGTTAATCAAAGACTCACTCATAACACACAGATGACTCACCTGCCAGAAGAACTACTGTATGTAACCTGCAGAAAGAATCACTGAGCCAGTGAACGAATCTAAACAAATCTTGGCCATGAACAATTCAGTTATTTGAATCAATGAATCAACGACTCACTCATAACACACAGATGACTCACTTGTCATCTTCCAGTATAACTTCTGTATGTAACCTGCCTAAAGAGTCACCAAACAAATCTTGGCCATGAACAATTCAGTTGTTTGAATCAATGAATCAACGACTCACTCATAACACACAGATGACTCACTTGTCTCTACCTGCCAGCAGAACTACTCACTGAACTAGTGAAAAAATCTAAACAAATCTTGTTCATGAACAATTCCGTTGTTTGAATCAATGAATCAACGACTCACTCATAACTCACAGATGACTCACTTGTCTCCACCTGCCAGCAGAACTACTCACTGAACTAGTGAACAAATCTAAACAAATCTTGTTCATGAACAATTCCGTTGTTTGAATCAATGAATCAACGATTCACTCATAACACACATATGACTCACTTGTCTCTACCTGCCAGCAGAACTACTGTATGCAACCTGCAGAAAGAGACTCACTGAACCAGTGAACAAATCTAAACAAATCTTGGTCATGAACAATTCAGTTGTTTGAATCAATTAATCAACGACTCACTCATAACTCACAGATGACTCACTTGTCTCCACCTGCCAGCAGAACTACTCACTGAACCAGTGAACGGATCTAAACAAATCTTTTTGCTGACTGCATTTGAGTAAAAACTTGTTCAGCAATGCGATGATTCTATAAAATATAATCTCCTGTCTCAGATGTAGGGTTGAAATATAGCCTGGAAATGTTCTTGAGATGTTTCTAAATGAAATTATGCTCTAATATGGCACGACTACTAATTCAATTTTCAAACAATAATGTAGAAATGTGTCCAAAGACTTAGCAGTGTAAAGAAACATCTTTATTCCACTCATGAGACGGCTGTTGCTTTATCTATTGATTATAAGACTCACTCTGATCGATTCATGCTTTGCTGTTACTAATGCAGGCGATTTGGTCCCATGGCTGTTGTAATCCGACGCCTATCATTCAGTGCTTTAAACGGCGGCTCGCCTGATAACGCAGCGCAAATGATGGAGGCCGCAGATTATCAGCAGTGTCAAATGAGTGGTGTCGTGAGGATAACCTTCCACAGTACAACACCATACCGTCTTTATCAGATGTGTGCCGTTCTCTGCGTGAGGACGAATGGTATAATAAACGATGTGGACTTCCTCTCGACGGTGGTGTGTGTGCCGAAGAGCAGGGAATTAGGCCTGAAACGAGCCTCATTTGCTATAAATCCTCATCATCTGCACTCAGATCAGCCTCGGACAACAGAACCCGCTGGCTCGCTGCCGGCAAAGCTTCGCTGCGGTGACCCCGCGGAATGGAGATTGGTCGTTTTCCGCACATTTCCGCCAATTAAACATGTTCCCCTGGAGCGCAGGGGTCAACAGGGACCACCAATCGCTGCAGGGTTTACGTGATCCATTGCCTTTATCCTGACAGGAAAATAAAATGATGTAAAACGTTTTTGCTCTCAAATTCGATTAAAATTGGCTCTGTGAGGAGCCGTATCAATTTTGGACGAGGCATCCTCGGCTAAATATAATCAGGCGCTCTCCGATTGAAAACGGGTTTATACAATCGCTGTAATTTCATGGAGGTGTGCTCTCATAATCAAATGTTGCGTGCGCTAATGATTTTTTTTTTCCCTGGAAAGCTTCAATACAGTGATAAGACAGAAATAACCCTGCATCAGCAAAGCGGGGATCGGAAAAACCAATAACTCAGTAATTTGCCTTCCTATTTCCCATTATGTTTTTAACTTCATGGCTTTTTAAGAGCGCTTTCCCAGAATAAATCAAAGCGTATATCTTTGCTTGTCTGTGAAATTGAATCCCCTTCTAATATCTGGTTATTCGCCGTCGCATTTAGTGCATCCATTTTGTTTATTCCTCTGTGTGTGTGGAAATATTTAGAGCATTAATGATCAAATGCTTCATTATAAATGTAAGCTGGTTACAGCTGAATGAACGGCGGGGAAGAAAATAGCACAGGGATAAGAGCTGTTATTTTGGAAAAAGGCTGATGAAATATTGAATCGTTTCTCTCAAAGATTACCTTTCCCCTGTAAAATGAGACGAGGGGCATTTGTTGTGCTCCAGTTTTCCCCGGAGATCCTCGAATTGATGGAGAATGGAGAACGCTCTCCCCTGTTAACATGTAATCACAAACCTTCATCAGGTGATTGACACCAGGCTTCCTTCTCACCGAAAAGTCTGAGTTGTGAATTGTGCACTGAAATAATTGTGGTCTGGATGAAATGAACGTGTTCATAATTATTCGTTTCTTTTTCAAGCTTTTGCTGCCCTTCTGCAGCAAAATGATGAGCAAAAGATGCACATTAAGTGTATTTGAGACTTGCAGAATCTGCTAAATGTTAATTATTTTAACAAAATAAGAGGGATCACACAAAATCCTGTATAATGCCTCTTTTTACAAGACTCTGATGAGTGTTGAGGGTGGCTGTTTTTGTGTGTGTCCCTTTAAATGCAAATGAGCTACTGCTCCCGCCCCCTTTATAGAAGAGGGCGGAGCTTCAAGAGCTTGTGTTAGCAGCTCTGATTACCTCACGCACACACACACACTGAAAATGTCCGAAACAGTCTTTTATGTTCAAACCGGAGTCGGACAATGATGGAGAGACTCAAGAAGAAGAGAAAACATGCAGAATGAGACAGGACGTTTCTATAGCGATAGTTGATGAATTTATGAATTAACCATCTTCATTGATTAGCATATCTATAAAGTATAATCTATAAAGTGCTGGTGGGGGAACTGTTGTGAGATGAGCCAGAGAATATCTGCTGAATAAGAGAGAACAGGGATAGTTTAGTTTAATTACGGTTATAACTGATGATGTTATCTCGCTTTATGACATGCTATTGCGTTTGTGTTCGTACTGTATTAATAAATGTGAAAGACGGACGACAGCTTGAGCGACTCCCAAATGTGCTCGACTACAACAACTCTTCCTCTTCTCAACATGTTCCCGGGGGCGGGGTTTATGTAAATTTTAGGGTTAGTGATGTCACTAACTCGTTGTAGTCCCAGCCGTTTGTTGTAGTCCTTAAAAAGTGATTTGTGTAAAAGAAAATATCTCCCTTTGCTTTGAACGTTGAGCGTCGTAACTTTGCAGATGTTGTTTATGCTCAAACTACACACTCACTAAGTAAAAAAAAATAAAAATAAAAGTGAAATCATAATCAGCTACCCCTTTAAGAGTTGGGGGGGGGGGGGTGAAAACTTTTGAACAGGATGATGTCCAAATTTGTCTTATTTTGTTTAAATATCAAATGTATGAATTTAGTACTGCCCTTCAGAAGCAACAGAAGATACTAACATGTTTCCCGGTAGACAAATTAAGTACAATTTACCTTGATCTAAAACGTTTTCACCCCCGGCTCTTAATGCATCGTGTTTCCTTCTGGAGCTTCAGTGAATGTTTCAACCTTTGTCTGTAAAACTATGGGCAGTTTAACTGCTCAGGACAAACAAGGGACTCAAAAAGGAAAAAAAAAAAAAAACGTGGATCGTGGATCATCCAAGGAACGACACAGAGTATTAAGTAAACCTTTGAACTGTTAATTGTTATAAATTCAGCTATTGTTTTGTCTTGTGGACTATATGTAAATATCTTTTGTGTGAAATATCTTATTCTGGACAGTTCTACATAAAAAAACAACATGCATTTATAAAAGAATTAACATTTAGCAGATTCTGCAAGGGGAATGTAAACTTTTGAGCATGACTGTGTATCATTCTGGCATTGCAACAGAGCCTGTCGCCTCATAAAACGGCTGAATGAGGAGTGTTTTCTGAAGTGTTTTTCTTCAACAGCACATGAAATGTGTGCAAAGCCCAATGATCAGTCAACATTCGTAATTGCAACTCATGTACAATAATAATTAGCTTTTGCAATGATTGACACACGGCCAAATTCAAGTCATACAGCAATGCAATTATGGGTTGCATTTCTTAAAAAGTTTAGAATGGAGAGCTATAAGGAGCATACACTCTAAAAAATGCTGGGTTAAAAACAACCCAAGTTGGGTTGAAAATGGACTAACCCAGCAATTGGGTTGTTTTAATCCAGTGAATGGATCGTTTTAACCCAGCGGTTGGGTTAAATTTTTGCTTAAAAAAAACAATCGCTGGGTTAAAACAACCCAATTGCTGGGTTAATCCATTTTCAACCCAACTTGAGTTTTTTTTAACCCAGCATTTTTTAGAGTGTAGGTGGTGTGAATTCAGGGTGTTTGGGACACTTTTTGCCCTTGAGATAACTTGGAAAAAGTGTCCCAATCACCCTGAATTCACCCTATGTTTACATGCACTCATTTTGTGTCAGTCAGAATGTTCTTAAATGCTGCAATAAACGAATTTGTTTGCATGCGCATTGCATGTAAAACTTCATCACGTGCTTTTTAGCAAATATTTAGTAAAAATTCAGTCTCATCCACTGACCAGTTGCACAAAACATAAATGCACAAATGTATATGCATGTACACTCTAAAAAATGCTGGGTTAAAGATAACCAAAGTTGGTTTGAAAATGGACTAACCCAGCGATTGGGTTGTTTTAAGCAAACATTTAACCCAACCGCTGGGTTAAAACAGCCCAATTGCTGGCTTAGTCCATTTTCAACCCGACTTGGGTTATTTTTAACCCAGCATTTTTTAGAGAGTACAAGTAAAAATATGCATGATACCACTACAAATGTGCACAAGGTATTTTTGAATCCGATAGAGAAAACAGTTGCGTTTACATCCTAAACCAGAAAAACATATGGACGTAGTGTCCGTGACGTCACCCATAGGATTCTGAAGAGCAGTTTCGAAGCGTAAAGTCGGGTCGAGCTGGGCGTCGCCATCTTGTCAGCGCGTCATCACTCCCGGATAACAGAAAATGGGCAAAGAGGCGGGACGTGGGCGGAGCTGAAGTGACGTGTTGACTAACAGACAGCAGACAAACGGCAATCCACCTGTCACTCAAAGTGGCCACGCCCTTAATTATGCAGAACTTTAAGGCTTTATATAATGTAAACAAATGAGTTATAAATAAATTCACCCCCCTCACAGTCGTCATGAAGGGCAAAATTAGCCGTATAGACCAAAACCACAGTTTGTCCCAGACTATAAACATGTGTTCTTCTGCTGTAAAGTTGGGCATTTTAACATGAGCTCAATGAGATTCTCCTTCTGGAGTCTGTCTGTCTGACTGGACTAGTGGCCAGTCCATGAACTGCAGTTTAAGTCACTTCCATATTGGCTTCAAGAGAAACTGCAGGAGGTTGCCGCTTGGTTTACATGCATAATCAGATTATTTTAGGTCTACACCACCCCTTTCAATCGAATCGAAATTTAACTCGAACTGAGCTCAACCCGATCGATTTAGGTGTTTACATGAAGGCTTTTCAGGCCGATAGAAGCATCAATCTGATCATTTGAGTGCATGTTAACATAGCTAGAGTCTTCCTCTACGGTCAGTTTTCTCTTTCAGGTCAGATTGAAGAAAAACGAATTATAAGGAAACTTAATAGTGTGCACTCTCAGAAGAAAGTCAGTTGATAAGAGTCTAGAGCGATAAAAGGGATGTGGATGGCACATGTTTCTGGACGGCCAGGAAGGTAGTCATGCTCCTGCTCCGATTAAACAAGTGAGGGTCGCTTTACTGATGGAGCCGTTATGAATATTTGAAGAGGCTTTGAGCCGGCCATGAAAGAGCGCTGGAGGTTTAGTGAGCGTGGCATTTGTCTCCCACCTATACAAGGCAGCTCTCTGACCTAAAAGTCATTCAGGTGGCTGCTGGGGATCCGGTCCAAAGGCAGACGATCCACCAGCACAGGGGAATGAAATGTCAGGCCTGCTTGAAGGCACTGGCACATTCAGACACATTGAGCTCACCTCTGATGCCTCTGTATGTGGCAGTGAGAAGGATTGAGGTGATGGTGTAATTATGAGAAGCGGCTCAACACCTCTAGAGTGATTTCTGCTCATACGCGACACCTTGAAATGAGAAAGCACTGCTGGTTTTATGATTCACTCTGCTGGTTTTGCCTTGTAATGTTATTTAAGAGTATTTCGATTTTTCTTATGTGTTAATTGAAGGTGAATGTAATTTATTATTTATTATCTCCCAACTTAAAGGGTTAGTTCACCTAAAAATTAAAATTCTGTCATTAATTACTTACCCTCATGTCGTTCGACACCCGTAAGACCTCCGTTCCACTCCAACTCCATTGGCACAATGGCACGGTTCACTCTCAAGACCCTTAAAAGGTACTAAAGACGTCGTTACAAAGTCCATCTCACTACAGTGATTCTACAATAACTTTATGGAGTGATGAGAATAGTTTTTAGTCGATTCAGCATTTTGGATCACCAAAGTCAGCAGTTTGGCGGTTTGACACGCAATCCGAATCATGATTCGACTCACTGATTCATAACGCTTCGAAGCTTCATGAGGCCGTGTTTTGAAATCGTCATCACTATGTAAGTCGTTATTTAGGGTTTTTTTGCACACAAAAACTATTCTCGTCACTCCATAAAGTTATTTTAGAGCCACTGTAGTGAGATGGACTTTGTAACGACGTCTTTAGTACCTTTTAAGGGTCTTGAGAGTGAACTGTGCCATTGTGCCAATGGAGGCCTTTCAGAGCCATCAGATTTCAACTAAAATATCTTCATTTGTGTTCTGAAGATGAACGGAGGTCTTACGGGTGTCGAACGACATGAGGGTAAGTAATTAATGACAGAATTTTCATTTTTGGGTGAACTAACCCTTTAAGGCCAGATTTAGTAAACAGGGCTCAGATGGGTGTGGAAAGTTCTGATCTAAGGACGACACGCAAATTAAAGCAAACAGACGCAGCCGGATCTTTTCCATAATGGCCATCGTAATCTACCAAGAGCAGCGCAAATTAGCGTCTGGTTTAAGACATGCTTCTTTTGGGCTGTAAATAATGGCGCAAATACTTGTAAATGGACACAAACCTTAGTCAATCACCTTCATTGTGATTCATTTAAAGGGATGGTTGATTATGATTTCACTTTTTTGTTTGAGCATAAACAACATCTGCAAAGTTACGACGCTCAAAGTTCAAAGCAAAGGGAGATATTTTCTTTTTTAAGAACTACAACAAACGGCTAGGACTACACTGAGCTTCCTCCCGGGTTAGTGACATCACTAACCCTGTAATTTACATAAACCCGCCCCTGGGAACACGCAACAGAGGGGGTGAGGCTATGTTGAGAATTTATAGATTATCCTGACTATGCTAATCAACTCCACATCAGCTACATAAATTCATCCATTCAGAAACTTCCTGTCTCATTCACTTCTTCTTGAGTCTCTCCATCATTGTCCGACTCCGGTTTGAACACAAAAGGCTGAACAGTTTCATTGCCTGTCTGCATGAGGTTATCAGAGCCATAGATATACATAATAAAGGCTAGATGCTTATGGCGGAGTCTCTAACGTCATCATCGGCGGCCATCTTGTCACAGGCAAGCTTTCTGTCGGGCTCTTTGGTGCCTGATGTAAGGAACACAAATATTCTTATCTCGCTGAAATCTTGACGGATTTACAAATGGTTTGGTTTCTTACAAACGTTATTAAAGGGTTAGTTCACCCAAAAATTAAAATTCTGTCATTAATTACTTACCCTCATGTCGTTGGACACCCGTAAGGCCTCCGTTCATCTTCGGAACAGAAATGAAGATATTTTAGTTGAAATCTGATGCTCTGAAAGGCCTCCATTGGCACAATGGCACCGTTCACTCTCAAGACCCTTAAAAGGTACTAAAGACGTCGTTACAAAGTCCATCTCACTACAGTGGTTCTACAATAACTTTATGAATCGGCGATAATACTTTTTGTGCGCAAAAAACCCTAAGTAACGACTTACATAGTGATGATGATTTCAAAACACGGCATCATGAAGCTTCGAAGCGTTATGAATCAGTGAGCCGAATGATGATTCGGATCGTGTGTCAAACCGCCAAACTGCTGAAATTTGGCGATTCAAACTGCTGATTCGACTCAGTGATTCATAACGCTTCGAAGCTTCATGATGCAGTGTTTTGAAATCGTCATCACTATGTAAGTCGTTATTTAGGGTTTTTTTGCGCACAAAAACTATTCTCGCCGATTCATAAAGTTATTGTAGAACCACTGTAGTGAGATGGACTTTGTAACGACGTCTTTAGTACCTTTTAAGGGTCTTGAGAGTGAACCGTGCCATTGTGACTTTCTAATAAACTTTTTTTTCCCCCATTAATTCCTGGCTATGGGTGCCCATTTTTGTTCATGAAGGCATGATTAAGGACTTTTTTTTTCAAGCGCCTAACATTGTAGAATCGAGTCAATTTTTTTGTGTGTGTTCAGGTGGCAAACTTAGGAAAAGTAGCCAAGTCTTGTACCGCTCAGATTAAAGAAAGTTTTTTTTTTTTTAAACGATTTTGCCCTCATTTGTCCAGAAGATAACTTTAGAAGGAACTTTTTATGATTAGCGGATTTGCCGGTGTGTAGGTCTCAGACAGTTAATTTGCTCTGAACAAATACTCACACACAAACAAGCGGCTGTGTTGTACACACACGGAAGACTGTATCGTATGCATGTTACTTTAACACATGTATTCATTGAATTGTGAGAAATAGTCATAATTGCGTGTCGTAAAGTCGCAATTACATTTTTTTATTTTTTTTCCGGAAACAAGCTTCCATAAAGTTGCCTATCTCAATTCGAGCCGCCGAGTCTGTAGCCATTTTCAAAAAACGGCTAAAGACACGTCTTTTCCAGCAACACCTAACCAATCAAGAATAGCACTTAACATTCCATTCGATTCATTTTCTGTCTGTCTAATTTATTTAAAAAAAAAAAAAAAAAAAAAAAAAAAAAAAAAGTTGTGTGTTCTGTGTTAGATTAACTGAGACTTGTTACAGCACTTGCATACTGTAGCCCTTGACCGTTCTAGTTGCTTCTATTGCTCTCATTTGTAAGTCGCTTTGGATAAAAGCGTCTGCTAAATGACTAAATGTAAATGTAATGTAAATGTAAAGTTGGCACTTAGAACAACAATATAGTTCCGAACTCAAATATGGTATTGCACAAACAGAGAGGAAAACAAAAGTAATGTGATTATAAGAAGTCAGGGGAGTTAGTTGCTGGTTCCATCGACCTGCAGTCAATGGGTTTTAAAGGTCTGTGGTTAAAAATACATCACTGCATGGAGCATAAAACAAGACACAGCTCAGGCGGCTAGTATGTGTGTTGTCTTTCTATAACCTCTTGATCTTTATTGTTAATTGGATGCGTTTGTCGTGCACTCGCTACACACGCTCTTCTGTAACTCTGATAGGTGACCTTTTCCTCCTGCCCACCTGCTGGAAGCTCCTCCAGAGACGCTGCTCATCTTTACAGGCCTTTATGCTCTTCATGCATGGAATCACAATACACAGAACCGCCATTCGTTCCCATCATTTATAGTCCCGTTGCTATATAAGCAGGCGTTTAGTATGCGGTGCATTGCAGATTTGGCTCCCTGCATATTGTTTTCTTCATGTCATTTCGACAGGACCGTATTTACGAGAGAAGTGCACATCGTGATTATCAAACTCCTCTTCCCATCATTGTCTGCGGCGGCATGAGAGTGATGAAACATAAAACACCAGTGACACGCATCCCTTGCTCTTCATTTTGCTCTAAAACAAAATGTAGAATATGAATATGAAATCAGCCAGCGAGTCGTTTATTCGGACTCTTGAACGCATCACGTCCTAATCGCATACTTATATGCGTATGAACTTCGTTGGAGGACTTGAAGGCAGCATATATGCACCAAACCATAACCTTAAGATTTCATGAATATCAAAACACATCAAAGTTCTTATTTTTTGAAGTCAAGAATCTGATGAAAGTGGTGAAAACATCAAAGAATGTCTATGTTCGGTACGTCCATACTGCTATTTCTGTATAAAGTGCACAGTATGCAAATGCCATACTACATTTGCCCAGTGTTATGTTAGTATCATTAATATTATAGTTTAATATTTTGATTGAGAATAACACTGATGATCTCTGTTAGTGGGTGGGATGTATTAGGCAGCAAGTGAACAGTTTGTCCTCAGAGTTGATGTGTTAGAAGCAGGAAAAATGGGCAAGCGTAAGGATTAGAGTGAGTTTGACAAGTGCCCAAATGCCATTTTATTCCTGGAGAACCCCCCCGGAAAGCTATTGGGCTTGTTTTTTGGCTAGTTTTGAGTAGCAATTGGGCGGGTTTTGTCGTAAAAACTACGCAACCCTGTCTGCGCGCTGGAATAAGTGACGTTAGAAGAAAAAGATGAGTGTAAACAATGTTTGGCGGTGTTGTAGAAAAAGAATTTAAGGATACACAGAGTACTGACCAACACCATCATCATTTCTGAGAGAAATAGTAAAGGTGAAAGCATATACGAACAAGTTCTCCGTTTAGGATTAGAACAAAATCAACCCAAGAGCCTTTGATGACGTGGATGATGACGTTACTGTTGATCATCTGTCCATCATCGTCTAAAGCCCGCCCTGATGATTTCATTGGTCCGAACAGTTTCTGTTCAGGCATAATTACTCCTCTACGGATCAAGTTCAGACCGAACTGCCTGAGCTCAAATGTTGCGGGCGGGGCTAAATTCGGCTGGCATCCAGGCTAGGATATCGCATAAAAAAATGCTGAATGGAAACGCCAAGATGCGCATAAATTCTAAAAATGCGCATAAAAAACGTATGCGCTCGTTTGAGTTGGATACATTTTCTATCCGATACGAAAACATGCACATAAACTACGATGAAAATGCATTATCGAATCAATTCCTTGAAGCGCATAAAAAAAAAAAAACATGTGACTTTCGCTATGTAACAGAATAACTGTACTAACCAGCGGGAAAATCTTGTATGCAAAACATCTGAAATGCTGTTTTGGTCATTCAGAAGTGTGTTGTCAAAGATGCTCGGTATATTTCCCTCCTGTCTTACACGACTGCGTTCCCAAACAGCAGCATCTCTGAAAGCACAACAAGTTTCTCTAAGACGCAAATCATTTATTATATACGAAGTGAATAGTGATTTTTTAGCTGTAGTTTATCAGGAAGTGACGATTATGTTCTCTTTAACTCACTGGATGGAAACGGTGCTTTATTCGCAAATGTTTTATACAATATTGCATTTTTGCACATAAATTACATTCGCAACTTTGGATGGAAACATAGCTATTGATGCACGTGGGGAGCAAAGGCTGGCCCGTGTGGTCGATCAAACAGACGAGCTACTGGAGCTCAAACTGCTCAAGAAGTTAATGCTGGTTCTGATGGAAAGGTGTCAGAATACACAGAGCATCTCAGTTTGTTGCGTATGACCAGTCAGGGTGCCCATGCTGACCCCTGACCTCGCCCAAAGCACCAACAGTGGCCCGTGAGCATCAGAACTGGACCAGAGCAATGGAAGAAGGTGGCTTCTACATCACGTGAATGGCCGGGTGTGTGTGCGTGGCTTACCTGGGGAACACATGGCACCAGGAGGCACTCAGCACACAAATTTCGTTAAAGGTTTACTTCAGTGATTTAGCATTAAGCTTTGTATTTAAACTGGGTCATTTATGCAGTAGAAATGTGACATTATTTTTGAATTTGGTGCCTTCTAGACTGAGAAAAGACAGAAAATGTATTTTTGTCTCATGTGGATGAAAGACAACAACTCCCAGAATGCATTTGCTTCGCTGCCCAACGAGGCCACTCCATACACTGTGGTTTTGATCTTCATAGTAATACAATCATTTCGTTCAGTTAGAGAATAAACACTACAATTAAAAACTGAACGTGTGTTTTCAATAAAGTGTGAGTGAGCCGAACGAAAGTCACGTCACAGACGCAGCAGGAGTCAGATTTCATTCCTCACGAAGAGCTGAGCTGAGCTGAGGTAACGTTAAGCGCAGTCTGGCACGTTTTCTGATCGCATATGGAAGCTAAACTATCACAGGAATTCATTGAAAAGTTGAAATACTCACTTTGCTCTGCATCGCTCCGTTATGAATGTCCGTGCGTCCGTCTGTGTCTCACATTCTGTGTGTGAGATCTCTCCCCTATGGACGGGTTGATAACATGCGGAACAGCTCCATCTACTGGCTGTAGTCTTTAGCCTCTGGCCAAAAAATCCTCAGATGACGCAAAATTACGATGTTTGCGTCATCTGAGGAATTTTTCCAGAAATAAAATGCATATAATTCTCTCGTCTCAGGGGGATATGAGGGGGGAAAGTACCATTACAAAGCCTAATGCTAAATCACTGAAGTTACCCTTTAATGTTAACCATGCATTTGCCAAAACGAGAAGTATACAAGTAGGCCTTTAAAGGAGTGAGCTATCATAGTCGTGTTGGTGATTTTTTTTGCACAATCGTCAGTTAGTAAACTAGTACTCAATTCCTCTATGTTTGTGCTGCGGCTGATCTGAGAACAGCTAGTGAGGGTGATTTGCCTGTGGGAATCGCAGACAGAAATAATTCCCCTCGTTATGGCACAGTCAGAGAATCATCACTATTCTGAGCTTCTGAATGCCAATTACGGCCCATCAAGCCCTGTCTCAATGCCTTCTCCCATCCCTCAGACGGGTCGGATCATGTTAGTGAATGACAGGGTATTGCCGTGCTATCAGGAGAGAGCGCGGGGGGGCGGTCTCATTTCACTAGCGCAGCGATGCCTCTGAGGTAATCACGAGACGGAAAACAAAGTTTACCAGGGTCTATTAATAATTAAAGTTAATTGGCACATGTATCTTAGCCTGCCGCGCTCGCTGCGTGTTTCTGTGCTGATAGAGATCCAATGAGCCTGGAGTTACACACAATAACAGTAAGACTGATTTATTTTGCTCTGAATATACATTGAACGACATTAGCATATCCAGGACTGTCTGTGAGAATAACATGGCAACGCTTGAGCTGTAACAATGACAAATATACTTACATTTTAATGCAATATGAACTTTTTTCAGTTGCTGATATATTATTCATCCATTTAAACAGCCAATAGAAAATACAGATGCATGACCTGATTGATGAAATAATGCTTTATACCTTAATACTCAAAAAAGTAAAATTGAACTTTGTCTCCTCTCAGTATGAATTTGGCTGGAGATATGGTGGCATATTGACTGGTTTTGTCTTTGACATGAGATGTATGTTTGTGCATGCATCTGACATGGGAAGATCCTGAAACATACACTCTAAAAAAAAAAGGCTCGTAATCATAGGGGAACCTTTTTTAGTGCTATATAGCACCAATTTTGGTGCTTCAGTGGTTCTTCAGCGGTTCTTCAGAGGTGCTATATAGCACCTTAGTCAAAGAACCGGTGAAGAACCGCTGAAGAACCGCTGAAGAACCTCTGAAGAACCTCTGAAGAACCTCTGAAGAACCGCTGAAGAACCACTGAAGAACCTCTGAAGAACTGCTGAAGAACCGCTGAAGAACCTCTGAAGAACCACTGAAGAACCTCTGAAGAACCACTGAAGAACCTCTGAAGAACTGCTGAAGAACCGCTGAAGAACCTCTGAAGAACCTCTGAAGAACCGCTGAAGAACCACTGAAGAACCTCTGAAGAACCTCTGAAGAACCGCTGAAGAACCACTGAAGAACCTCTGAAGAACTGCTGAAGAACCACTGAAGAACCTCTGAAGAACCACTGAAGCACCAAAATTGGTGCTATATAGCACTAAAAAAGGTTCCCCTATGATTACGACCCAAGAACCATTTTTGGTGCAATATAGAACCTTTTTTTTTTTTTAGAGTGTAGAATACAGTATTAAGATGCAGATATATAATATACATATAATATACAATAACATAAATATACAAAGAAATGTAAAAAGTGAGTATTTGAGTATTTAGACCGATGTCAGAGGTAAAACACGCCCCCCTCATTACCATACGGACAAAGAAATGTAGAAATAAATACATTTAGGAATAAATAAATGCAGACATAAATATAGGCTAAATATACATAAATAAATGTATAAATAAATAGATGTTGAAAAAAATACAATTGTACATAAATTAGGGGGGGAAAGTATAATTAAATACACTCAAAAATGGTTATTGGCTCGTAATCATAGGGGAACCTTTTTTAGTGCTATATAGCACCAATTTTGGTGCTTCAGTGGTTCTTCAGCGGTTCTTCAGAGGTGCTATATAGCACCTTAGTCAAAGAACCGGTGAAGAACCTCTGAAGAACCGCTGAAGAACCACTGAAGCACCAAAATTGGTGCTATATAGCACTAAAAAAGGTTCCCCTATGATTACGACCCAAGAACCATTTTTGGTGCAATATAGAACCTTTTTTTTTTTTAGAGTGTAGAATACAGTATTAAGATGCAGATATATAATATACATATAATATACAATAACATAAATATACAAAGAAATGTAAAAAGTGAGTATTTGAGTATTTAGACCGATGTCAGAGGTAAAACACGCCCCCCTCATTACCATACGGACAAAGAAATGTAGAAATAAATACATTTAGGAATAAATAAATGCAGACATAAATATAGGCTAAATATACATAAATAAATGTATAAATAAATAGATGTTGAAAAAAATACAATTGTACATAAATTAGGGGGGGAAAGTATAATTAAATACACTCAAAAATGGTTATTGGCTCGTAATCATAGGGGAACTTTTTTAAGTGCTATATAGCACCAATTTTGGTGCTTCAGTGGTTCTTCAGCGGTTCTTCAGAGGTGCTATATAGCACCTTAGTCAAAGAACCGGTGAAGAACCTCTGAAGAACCTCTGAAGAACCTCTGAAGAACCTCTGAAGAACCGCTGAAGAACTGCTGAAGAACCTCTGAAGAACCGCTGAAGAACCACTGAAGCACCAATATTGGTGCTATATAGCACTAAAAAAGGTTCCCCTATGATTACGAGCCAAGAACCATTTTTGGTGCCATATAGAACCTTTTTTTTTAGAGTGTACTCGTTTATTTTGGGGTTTTTTTACCTTAATTTATGTATATATTTATGTATTTTTGTTTTTTATAATTCTTTGTATATTTATTTATGTATTTTTTACAGTTCTTTGTATATTTATTTATGTATTTATTTATGTATTATTGTTTTTAACATGTCTATGTATTTATTTATGTTCATATTTATGTATATGTTTTTTTACATTTCTTTGTATATTTATTTATGTATATATTATGTATTTTGTTTTTATATTTCTTTGTATATTTATTTGTGTATTATTGTTTTTTACATTTATTTGTATATTTATTTATGTTTATGTATTTTTGTTTGTAACATGTCTATGTATTTATTTATGTATGTATTTATGTATTTTGTTTTTTTACATTTCTTTGTATATTTATTTATGTATATATTTTTTTATTTTTTTAACATGTCTATGTGTATTTATTTATGCATTTATTTATGTATTTTAGTTTTTTTACATTTCTTTGTATATTTATTTATGTATGTATTATTATGTCAGCTGTTGAATGCCGTAGATCAGATGCTCTGGACAGGTTCAGCTTCACTGATGTGCATTTAAACACTTTCTCTTTCTGTTTTTATATTGAAAACCTAGATAAATGTTTAAAATCGTGAAAACTCCATTCGTTATGTTTTAAATCCTGATCTGGAGAAGTGTTGAAGACGTGGCATTAACTAACCGGCCTATTGAAGGTTGCAGTGTCTCTCAGACATTCACACAAGTCGTGCCTGTCAATCATCTGTTTGACAGCTCTGTTGACCTATAGCGTCGCTGCGGTGCCCTTTGAGGGCGGGGCTCGGACGGGCTCGGACGAGAGAGGACATTCAGCCGCTGCTGTTCTGAGAGCGTCTGTTCGTGTACAGGATGTAAATGAATTCAATTCGGGTCAGAGAGAAGTTTAAGGGTGACTTTTTTAAGTATTCTATTAGGGCACAGGAACATTTAAATAGGCCTATCCGGTTTCCTTAAAGGGCTCATGACATGATAAATCACATCTGCCTTGATCTTTTGATATATTAGAGGTCTTTGTACCATTAAAACATGCAAGTTTCATAGGTCAAAACGTCCTCCTTATTATAAACAAAGCATTTATTTAATCAAGCTCCAAAAGTGGCAAATTCATTTGCATATGACCGCCTCCAGAGCAAGACATCAACCAATAGATATACAGCATCGCACCATAGGCCCCGCCCACTTATCGGCTGATATTTGCTTGCACTGAATGTGAGTGTTGCGTCAAGCACAAAATATTGCACTCAAGTGCTATAGCAAGTGTGTGTTGATAATATTGTTTCCTATGCAATGACGTTAGCCAATCATAACAGTGGGCGTTTACTGACAAGCCTTAAAGGAGCCACGCCTTAAAAACAGTCTGTGTATTCAAATATACATAATAATTATACACAGTACACACACATTATGTAAACACAAACTTTTATTTTGGATGCGATTAATCATTTGACAGCCCTAATTATAAGTGAACCGCAAGGAACATTAAAATAATACAAAGAAAATCCATGTCATGACCCCTTGAAATGCAAATAACGTTGTGTAAAGGTTACCATAATGTTCCTGAGTGTTGACTTGTGGGTTAGTGTAGGGGGAGTGTAGTATTTAACAGTAAAATTGAACTTTGTCTCATCTCAGTATGAATTTGGCTGGAGATATTGTGGCATATTGACTGGTTTTGTTTGTGTCATGTATTTTTGTGCATGCATCTGACATGGGAAGATCCTGAAACATAGAATACAGTGTACAAATGCAAATATAAAATATGCATATAATATACAATAACATAAATATGCAAAGAAATGTAAAAAGTGAGTATTAGAGTATTTAGACCGATGTCAGAGGTCAAACACGCCCCCCTCATTACCATACGGACAAAGAAATGTAGAAATAAATACATTTAGGAATAAATAAATGCAGACATAAATATAGGCTAAATATACATAAATAAATGTATAAATAAATAGATGTGGAAAAAAATACAATTGTACATAAATTATAATACAAAGAAAATCATGACCCCTTTAAATGCAAATAACGTTGTGTAAAGGTTACCATAATGTTCCTGAGTGTTGATTTGTGGGTTAGTGTAGGGGGAGAGAATATACAGTTTGTACAGTATAAGAACCATCATGCCTATATGGGGAGTCCCCGTAAACCACATATTCAAGAATGTGTGTGTGTGTGTTTTCTTCAGAGATACAACACAGAGTGTTAAACTAGCCAACCGCAGCGTCTCAGCCGCTTAAATGGATTTGTGTCTTTTGTTTGTGTTGAGTGGGAGCTGTGATTCACTCTCTTTATCAAAAACACAAAACAACAGCCACACCGCCAACCTGATCCTGAATGACAGACTTCTCCTGACACCAGGCCTGCTCTCTCTGTCTCTCTGACAGCATCTCTTTCTCTCACACAGCTCAACAGCCTCCGTGAGACCTGCTTTTCACGCACCATCAAACCCGTCAGCGCTGAGGCACAGATACTCCTCTATACACACTGCCCAAGAGTCTTTCAGAAGAAATCACCTCCGCACACACACACTTAAAGATGTCAACAAGAAGCCCTATTTCATTTCTTAAAGAGGACATATTCTGCTTTTTTCCCATGTTCATCTTCCTTTAGAGTGTAATGTTGCTGTGTGAGCTCCAGTTCTTCTCTATATCAGTGTTTCTGAGCTCCTGAAACGCCTCCATTGTAGTCTTGAGTTTTCTTCCGGGAACCAACACGTCATTATTCCTCATTATAATAATTAGTATGCAGAATAAAGGGGCGGGGCCTGGTTGAGTTATAGTGCGTTCACACCAGACCATGAAGCGTTTCGCGCTAGTGCTTTACATGTTAAATTAGGTAAGAATGATCTAAAACACTTTTGTCCAAATTTGTTTAAACTTTCTTTATATGTCAATAAATAATTAAAATGTAAGTACTCTGAAAAAGAGAGTATAAAAATCAAGTGACTCTAGACTTTTTAATCTACAATAAACACCGCTCATTATTTTCGTTCGGGACGAAACAAGTGATTGGCTTGGGCGCCTGTCACTCTCTCTCGTTACCATGGCAACCGCCGCTTCTGCTCCAGGATCTGCCCACATGCGCCCCAGTGTTGCCAAGTCGGGCTACTTCAAACACTGTTGCCGCGGCTGTTTTTCATGTCCGCGGGTTGAAGCGACCCCAATTATGTGATATTTTGCCCCGGGATTTGCGAATTTTAGCTGGCAGCCCTACCAAAAAGAAACATATTTTAATATGCGATTAATAATATGCCCCCCAAATGAGAAACACGATTGGGCTTGTTTTGGGCTAGTTTTGAGTAGCAATTGGGCGGATTTTGTTGTGAAAACCTGGCAACCCTGGCGCACCCGTTTGATTTGAGTTCACGAGGCTGTATTTCTGCTGGACGGGTAATCTTTCATTTTGATCATACATTTTTTTGGTTTATGTTTTACGTAGCTGCCTAATATAGCTAACATAACATTACTTAGCATAAAGTTACAATGTTATACACTTAGCGAACCCTTAGTAGAGATGATAAATACTCAATATGCCTAGCTCAAGTTGATCGCTGTCGTGTTGAATTTTGCAAAATGTAACTTTAACAAAATGCATGTGTAAAAGCTAGTACACCGCATCCAGGAACTTTTTTTAGAACTAAGTTAGCTTTAGCTTCTACCCTCTGTCTAAACTCTTCTACCATGTTCACCGGGAACTTTACCTGCACGTTTATTTCGGCCCTTGGTTTGTTTTTATATTCTCTACCTATGTTTGCTGATGTTTTTATCTTGTATCTGTGTGTGTCGTAGACACTGTGTTGTGTGTGTATTTTAAACTTTACCAGTATCGTTATTCTAGCTTGATAGTGAGTACTAAAAGACATCTTATTTGTTTATATTCATAATGATAAAGTTAGATTTTTTATTACATGTGATTCTGACATGATGTCAC
The DNA here is from genome assembly GCF_949357685.1 of Gobio gobio. Classification (NCBI taxonomy): domain Eukaryota; kingdom Metazoa; phylum Chordata; class Actinopteri; order Cypriniformes; family Gobionidae; genus Gobio; species Gobio gobio. The sequence continues at coordinate 54,684,004 of NC_137115.1, read as the reverse complement.
TACATGCACTTCTTCTCCGCTCGTCTCAGGTAAATAATGCATCTTTCAGCTGAGCTGATCGCGGTCTGCGTAGCGTTCATGTGTTTTGGGGGCGTGGCTTTGGAAAGAGCCCAGAAGGGAGAAGGTGGAGTAAATGGAAATAATGAGCTGTCTTTAAAACAGTCGTGAGAGGTCTACAGACTCTCAATTTTCATACTTTCTTTTTCAGAGTACTTACATTTTAATTATGTATTGATATATAAAGAAAGTTGAAACAAATTTGGAAAAAAAGTTTTTTAACCAAATCTTACCTACCCTACCTTTAAGTCAATGCAAAGACGCGAATAGACATTCGGTGGTTCGTGGTGATTCGTGCAAGTTGAAAAATCTGAAGTTTGCCGTATATTCGCACCACGTTAACCAATCAGAAGCTTGCTCTAGTAGTGACAACAAAGAGGACAAAATCATATGTGGATACCCGGAGCTGTACGTACTTTATAGAAACAGTACAAAAAAAAAATTACAAGCGAGTTATAGCCGACAAATTGAGCTTATTCACTGTATTTTAAAGCAATCCATGTCAGCCATTTCGCAACGAGACGAGCCGCTGGCCGGAGCCCCTCCCATGACGCAAATTCGCATCTGTTTGTGAAGTGAATGTCAAACGCGGATGAAGCGAGTAAACTCAAAATGTTTAAGTGTCCAACTACACGCTAATAGCGCGATTTATTCGCTTCATTCGCGTCCGGTGTGAACGCAGGATTAGTTAGTCGTGTGTTGAAACTGCCAGTTATGGTAAGGGGCGGGGCATTTCCCAAACACACTGGAAGCGCTTGACCAATCATATCACACTGCTCCAGCCGACCAATCAGAGCACAGTGTGTTTTTCAGAAGGCAGGGCTTCATAGAGACAGGAACTAAACGGAGCGTTACTGACAGACTGGGAAGAGAGGAGCCGCAACACTGGAGAATATGAGGAAAATAATCAACATTCAAGCAGGAAAACCTGCTCTAGTAGAGCCAGAAAACTACATCAAGACTTGTAAAGGTGCATAAAATGGCCTCTTTTCACAAAACATTTGTTTCAGAGCAACTTCAGAGGAAATGTTACAATATCAAATCACATATCTCCAATTTTTTTTCCAAGTTGAATTGTATCTTCACCAAATTTGTTTCAGTGTATAGGATGCAAAATAGTCCGTAATCGAAGGCAAAAATATCCCGAATAACAGCAGCAGCAGTGAATATCCCGTCAAATTCATGTGGACGCATCCGGGTTTCTAAAGGTCTCAGACTGAAATCACAAATCATTTCCATTTAAGTGACATAAATGTCATTGCGTACGTGTCTGTGTGTGTTTCTTCGTGCTGTGAAGAGAAGCACGGTCAGCACAGATGGCCGGAGAGGGCATTAGCCCTGAGGTCACAGCTGACACACACACACACACACAAAGTTCTCAGGAGTCCAGCTCCACTTTTATGGACCCATGTGCCTGAAAAAATATTCTTTGTTAGTTTGCAGTACCTGTCCGCTGTCTCTCTTCTTTCCGTCTGTCTCTCTGTCTGTGCTCCGCCGGCTCTGTGTCTGTTTCCTCCCCAAAGGCTCTGTAAGCATTCACGTATCACTGGGTTTGGCAAACCGCTAAACACACAAGCACACACACACTTTCCCTTCAGACTCTTACACACACAGGCATCTTCATGGTTTTGTCTCTTGTCAAGAGCAAGAATCTGAAAAACAAACAAACTTAAGCTTCAGGATAGGAGAGAGAGATTTATAAGTGTCCTTAGTATTCAAATAGAGTCATCAGAAGACTTCTTAAGGCATAAACACTCAGGTATTCATAAATGTGCGCGTGTGTGTGTGTGTGTGTGTGTGTGTGTGTGTGTGTGTGTGTGTGTGCGTGCGTGCATGCGTGATAATTATAATAATTAAAGTATGTGCAACTATACACTCTAAAGAATTTGAAGTTGGGTTGAAAATGGACTAACCCAGCGGTTGGGTTGTTTTAACCCAGCAATTGGGTTGTTTTAAGCTAACATTTAATGTGTGGATGACACTTAAAGGACAATGGATATGCAAAAAAAATCTAAATCTGTGGGTGTTCATGATACAAAAAAAGTTTTTGAAGAACTAGTTAATAAAGTTATTTGTGGAACTATATGAAGACCTGTTTGATTTAGCTTTTGTCATGAAACGTCCTGACAGCGTGGCGTATCATATGAAGTGATCAGCGTGTTGCTTTTCTGCCTGTCTGCAGTTTGACTTTCTGTTTCTATTATTATTGTTCTCTTTATCTCTGCGCAGAGCGGCACATCATATCGTCGTCTGACAGCGCGCTTGTTGCTACGGGAAACCTCTCATTAAAACTCGTTGACGTTCACAGATGATAAAGGCCTTGACGAGCACAGATGTGAAAGTAAACATGACTGAGATTCAGATGCACAAGAGCCTGTTGCTTCCTCGTCTTTTCTCGAGCCGTTTCTGGAGGATTCGTGTGACCCCGTCTGTGAAAAGCGTCGCCCGGACATGCAGAGGAAATTCAGTTGATTCACAGACACTCAAAAAAAATTCCAAAAAAAAAAAAAAATGGTAGATTGAAAATAGGAGCTGGAAAAACACAGCAGAATGTGTGAGATGGGAAGCACACGGTGTTATTGATGGAAGAGTAATGTGTTTGAACAGAGGGGATGGGATTTGATTGTATGTGCATGTGAATAAAGCACCCAATGGACAAACTTAATGACTTTTATAATTGTATAACTAAATTGATACTATTGCTCACTCAGCAGCGTGATTGGAGTATTGCATTGAGTATTGCATTGAGTATCGCATTGAGTATCGCATTGAGTATCGCATTGAGTATTGCATTGAGTATTGCATTGAATATTGCATTGAATATTGCATTGAGTATCGCATTGAGTATTGCATTGAGTATTGCATTGAGTATTGCATTGAGTATTGCATTGAGTATCGCATTGAGTATCGCATTGAGTATCGCATTGAGTATCGCATTGAGTATCGCATTGAGTATTGCATTGAGTATTGCATTGAATATTGCATTGAGTATCGCATTGAGTATTGCATTGAGTATCACATTGAGTATTACATTGAGTATCGCATTGAGTATCGCTTTGAGTATTACATTGAGTATTGCATTGAGTATCGCATTGAGTATTGCATTGAGTATTGCATTGAGTATTGCATTGAGTATCGCTTTGAGTATTACATTGAGTATTACATTGAGTATCGCATTGAGTATCGCATTGAGTATTGCATTGAGTATCACTTTGAGTATTGCATTGAGTATTATATTGAGTATTGCATTGAGTATCGCATTGAGTATCGCATTGAGTATTGCATTGAGTAACGTATTGAGTATTACATTGA
>NC_137115.1:54658135-54673135 GCF_949357685.1 Gobio gobio | reverse complement strand
TTATGCTCAATATGTTGATATATTTTTTATTAACTATTTAAATGTAATTTAAAAAGCACAAATTAGTATTATTATACCATTGTTTATCTGCACATTACTAAAGAGATTTAGAGATTTCATATAATAAATAAATATATAACATATATAAAATATTATTAATAAAAAATATGTATATGTATAAATCATTTTAATTTAAATAAGCATAAATGTGTCCCTGACAATATACCAACAATATACAATAAAAAATAAATATATGTATTTATTAATTTATTTTCATTACAATAAAAACTGTAATACTGTAATTGTTCTTTATTTCTAACATTTTAATTTTTACATTTATATATATATATATATATATATATATATATATATATATATATATATATATATATATATATATATATATATATATATATATACACTCTAAAAAATGCGGTGTTAAAAACATGGAATATGGACTAACCCAGCAATTGGGTTGTTTTAAGAAAACATTCAACCCAACCACTGGGTTAAAACAACTGGGTTAGACCATATTCAACCCAACTTGGGTTGTTTTTAACCCAGCATTTTTAGAGTGTATATATATATAATTAATATTAATAATAAAATTTAATCTGACAAATACAATTGTTTTTTGCATATTAAAAAATATATATTGTTTATTTATTTTGTTTATAATATTAGAGTAAAAACTCTAATACTGTGATATTTTTTTAAAACATTTATTTTTAAAATGTAAATATATCTTTTTTTTTTTTTTTGAATTTAAATAAGCACAAATTAGTACAATATGTTGAATAATGTAGTTATCATCTTGGCTATAAATACATTTATTTTCCTTTTTTAATTCAAGTTGAACTGATTCATCTGATTGACATCCAGCTCATGCATCAGATTGGAAAGGTTAAATCCAGTGCATTGCATTGTGGGATAGAGTATCTCACGCCGCACACTTTGCTTGTATGCACATCATCTAGATATTTCTACTGTATGGAGATATTGAGCTAAGCTAAGCTGGAGGTCTGTGCTTGAATATTTAGCTAATATGTATGCATTTATTCATTTAGTCTCTTTGCTAAACCAAGCACTATTAATATTGCTCATGCATCGTGTCTGTGTTTACCGCAGACCTCTAACTCACTTTAATTGCCTAAAATGTTGTTGAGGAAGTTATGCTGTCTCATTGCAAATGATCAGATTTATGCATTTCAAATGGGACTAGTAAGTAAGAAAAAATACTTTGCAAATGCATAACAACACGCAAAGTTCAGCTTCGAAAAATGTAGCGATCTAGTTTTCTCCTGTAGTCAGACCCGGATGACTTGATGTTATTAGGCGGAGATCACATTTGACTACTTTAACATAATATACATGAGTAATGCAGTGAGACGAGGTTAAAATCTCTGCCCTTCAGTCAGAAGATATGAAGATCTCCGGTGTAAATCAAGCACATCATCCTTCCCAGCATGCATGGGAACTGACAGGATGTTTTCAAGCCCTCTCTCTCTCTCTCTCTCTCTCTCTCTCTCTCTCTCTCTCTCTCTCTCTCTCTCTCTCTCTCTCTCTCTCTCTCTCTCTCTCTCTCTCTCCTCTCTCTCTCTCTCTCTCTCTCTCTCGTCTTTAAAGAGACGCACGTGTCAGGTGTGTGGGTCTGCACACACTCCCTCTGTTTCTTCAGTCGTTTAGAGAAGTGTCTGTAAAGATGCATGTCAAGGTCAAGAGCTCTTTTGCATTTTAATCTACATCTTGCCAATTAGCAGCTGTGTATAAGTTTGTCTGCGCGGGGTAATTTATTTAACCCGTGGCTCACTTCTGACAGGAACATTTGTTGGAACACAGCTGGAGCTTTCAAACAACCCAAGCTTCTGTTCAATCATAAAGCATTAAGTTCACAAACATTCAAACCTGAGAACGTCTCAGCAGCTTCTGCCGCTTGGTTTGTGCCCTTTAAGAATTGTGCTGTGGTGTTTTCGTCCAAAGCCTTTTATAATCGCTCCAAATCCATGTTTTCCCCATTCCCAACTTCATCAGATATTTCTGAAGACCACAAGGAATTGTTCAAGGAATTGTTTTTTCACCCAAAAATTGAAATGACCTCATGATTTCCTCACCCTCAAGTCATCCTGTATATGACATTCTTCTTTCAGATTAATACAATCACAGATATATATTAAATAAATCCTGGCTAATCCAAGCATAGTCCATAAAAGTGCATCTATCCATCATAAAAGTGCATCTGTCCATCATAAAAGTGCATCTATCCATCATAAAAGTGCATCTATCCATCATAAAAGTGCATCTGTCCATCATAAAAGTGCATCTATCCATTATAAAAGTGCATCTGTCCATCATAAAAGTTCATCTGTCCATCATAAAAGTTCATCCATCCATCATAAAAGTGCATCTGTCCATCATAAAAGTGCATCTATCCATCATAAAAGTGCATCTATCCATCATAAAAGTGCATCTATCCATCATAAAAGTGCATCTGTCCATCATAAAAGTGCATCCATCCATCATAAAAGTGCATCCATCCATCATAAATGTGCATCTATCCATCATAAATGTGCATCTATCCATCATAAAAGTGCATCTATCCATCATAAAAGTGCATCCATCCATCATAAAAGTGCATCTATCCTTCATAAAAGTGCATCTATCCATTATAAAAGTGCATCTATCCATTATAAAAGTGCATCTATCCATTATAAAAGTGCATCTGTCCATCATAAAAGTGCATCTATCCATCATAAAAGTGCATCTATCCATCATAAAAGTGCATCCATCCATCATAAAAGTGCATCTATCCATCATAAAAGTGCATCCATCCATCATAAAAGTGCATCTATCCATCATAAAAGTGCATCCATCCATCATAAAAGTGCATCTATCCATCATAAATGTGCATCTATCCATCATAAATGTGCATCCATCCATCCATCCATCATAAAAGTGCATCTATCCATCATAATTATGTTTTATAAATTCATATTTTTGTGGAATTTGTGATACACTAGCATTCAAATTTTGGGGTAAGTAAAAATATAAATTATTATATTATTATATATAAAAATATATTTATTCAGCAAGGATGCTTTAAATTGATCAAATGTGACAGTAAAGACATTTATAATGTTACAAAAGATTATATTTAAAATAAAATATGTTTGTTGAGCATCAAATCCTCATATTAGAATGATTAGTGAAGGGTCATGTGACACTGAAGACTGGAGTAATGATGATAAATTCAGCTTTGATCACAGGAATAAATGACACTTTACTATATATTCACATAGAAAAAAAAAATCTGATTTAAATTGTAATAATATTTCACAATTTTTACTGTATTTCTAGCTTTTGACTGGTGGTGTATCTCATAATATTTCTTATAGTAAAACTCTCTCGTTCTGACTGCTAATAATATGTTAACACTTTGAATATTAGTGAATTCTTGCTGGCATGCAGTTGGATGTTTATCAGTTTGCATGCGTGTGATGGAGCAGTATCAGAGCGATCTTGGAGCGAGAAAGAACATAAACGCTTCAGGCAAAATCCCAGAACTCCCTGCTCTGTGTCCGCTCCACAACCCACTCCGCTTTGACGTCCAAACATTCGAGAAGCAGAAGTCATGTTCCTCTGGAATGCATGCTAACAATGCGTCTAATGATGACGTTAACACAAAGGTTTTATAATGAATATTCATAACCCTGTTGTACGACGGGTGACAGTGAGGATCATATCAGCGTCTCTGGCTGTAAACAGGAGCATCTGCTGTATGAACCTGTGTGGTGTTGCAAAAATCATCTTTTATATACAAGCGTTTCTTACACATTTCATGCAGTCAGATCTGAATATTTGAAGACCTTTTCATGCACAAGTATTTTAGACGTTTCATGCCATGTGGATTCAGCGTGTCAACATTGGCTCTCTATTCGCACAGCGCAGGGAAATATGACATTTTGACCAATCACACCAGACTGGACCATCTGACCAATCAGAGCAGAGTAGACCAATCACAACAGACTGGACCATCTGACCAATCAGAGCAGAGTAGGCTCTCCGAAAGGCGGGGTTTGGAGAGACTGAATGTGAGAAAAGAGCTGATGCTGTAATCTATATTATGAGAAAATCGAAGTGTTTTTCGACCTTGGATGCATGTAAACATATTGTATGAAACTCCAAAACACAACACCTTTAAATTGCATAATAGGGATGCAAAAAAATCATTGTAATGTTTATATAAATAATGCATGCCGTATGTGTGTGTGCCTTCCTCCTTGGTCACATGGTTACACATGGAAAGCTGTAATTAGAGAATGTTTCTCATTCACTCTGTAATTACAGAATAAGCGCTTTGAAATGCTGGAGACTGTTTAAACGGAATGTGAAAGACACAGCGGGTGTCCTTTATGTGTGTGTGTGTGTGTGTGTGTGTGTGTGTGTGTGTGTGTGCGTGTGTGTAAGTGTGTGTGTAAGTGTGTGTGCGCACACTCCGTTCGCACAAGATGTGGTTTAGTGTTCTGAATGGTCTTGAGAGGCATTTTAAGTTATAAAATGTGCATGTTTTTATGTGCAGAATCCATTATGCATATCAACTCTTTTCTTTATGTTTATCTTCGCATGCACTAATCTGTCTGTCTGTCTGTCTTTCAGGTGTGAAGTTCAGGAGCACCACTCAGTCCAGACAGGTGAGATCATGTCCATAAACTGTTCATTAGCTGATCTTCAGAAGGCAGAAACACATCTGATGGCATTAAAGGGTTAGTTCATCCAAAAATGAAAATAATGTCATTTATTCCTCACCCTCATGCCGTTGCACACCCGTCAGACCTCCGTTCATCTTCAGAACTCAAAGGAAGATATTTGTGTTGAAATCTGAAGGCTCAGTGACGCCTGCATAGGCATCAATAGCCGCGTTTCCACCGCAGGAACTTTCCCCAGGAACTACTATTGTAATAAATATTTTTATTTTACATAAAATATATATGTTACAAAAAAGTGTCTTACTCTAAAATTACTTTAAAATCAAAGCCATATGTTTAACCAAGTTGTGTTCCAAATTTGAACTTGATATCACAAAAATTAAAGTCCCCATGAGATTTTGTTTAGGCGCTAAACCAAAAATAGCCACCGGGTGTCATCCACATTGCATTGATTGTTTTTTTTGTTTTTTGATAATAATATCACTTCCATCAGAAAAGAGTCAGCAAATATGGAACCTTGAGACGATATGCGTTTTGTCAAGAATATTTTAAAATACATTTACATTTACATTTATGCATTTGGCAGACGCTTTTATCCAAAGCGACTTACAGTGCACTTATACTTAAAATACATTTTGTAATACGAAACATGACGCCGCCCACTAGGGGAGGAGCCCACTAGAACAATTTAGAGTACCGTTTCCATGGTAACGCAACGTCTGATTTCAAAACGGTTTTCACAGGATGAATTTTGAGTTTGTAAGCGTTCAAATAATACCTAATTAATGATGATCACTAAAATATATGATACGACAAAAAGGCGACCAAAAAAAGAGCGCCAGGCGTCCCACCAGCGGAACGGTGACAGTTAATGATATCAATAAATAAATCAGGCAATAAACTGGCAATTTGGTAATATCCCAGCAGTCGTGCTCTTGACCGGTCTTGAAACAAAATCCTTAGTCCTCATAAGCCGCGTTTCCACCGCAGGAACTTTCCCCAGGAACTAGTATTGTAATAACTTTTTTTATTTTATATAAAAATATATATGTTACAAAAATGTGTTTTACTCTAAAATTACTTTAAAATCAAAGCCATATGTTTAACCAAGTTGTGTTCCAAATTTGAAGTTGATATCACAAAAATTTAAGTCCCCATGAGATTTTGTTTAGGTGTTATACCAAAAATAGCCACCGGGTGTCATCCACATTGCATTGATTGTTTTTGGGTTTTTTTGATGCGGTTTCCTGTAAATTTCTGTCCAAATATCACTTCCATCACAAAAGAGTCAGCAAATATGGAACCTTGAGACTCAGACCTTTCCGACGATATGCGTTTTGTCAAGAATATTTAAAAATACATTTTGTAATACGAAACATGACAACGCCCACTAGGGGAGGAGCCCACTAGAACAATTTAGAGTACCGTTTCCATGGTAACGCAACGTCTGATTTGAAAACGGTTTTCACAGAATGAATTTTGAGTTTGTACGCTTTCAAATAATACCTAATTAATGATGATTACTAAAATATATGATACGACAAAAAGGCGACCAAAAAAAGAGCGGAACGGTGACAGTTAATGATATCAATAAATAAATCAGGCAATAAACTGGCAATTTGGTAATATCCCAGCAGTCGTGCTCTTGACCGGTCTTGAAACAAAATCCTGAGTCCTCATAAGCCGCGTTTCCACCGTAGGAACTTTCCCAGGAACTAGGAACTTTGGGCTGGTACTCTGTGTGTTTCGACCGCAGGGTCTTAATTAAGTTTCGGGTAAATATTTCCCCCTCCAAACGGCCCTGCTCGCGAGGTAGTACTTCTTCAAAGTTCGGGAACTTTCGTGGGGTGGGACTTGGGCGCTGAACATGCTGATTGGTTGAAATCACGCAGCATTTTATTTCAACCGGCATTTTTAAAAGTGTTTTGCGAGGTTCATTCTGCGTTCAGTAAATATCAGTCTTGCTCTTTCTATCCGATGGCGCGCGTTCGTCTGAGCAATCGCACGGTCAATGTCCGTAATAGCTGATAATAACATACGTTGTCTTATTTTAAATCTAGCTTTACGAGCTTTCAGAATACGCTTTAGTATCAGTGCTCATCTCTTTTCTGCAGTTTTGTTAATTACATCTTCAGTAAACCAATACATAACCAGCAAAAGCAGCGCTGCTTGAATCTCCTCCACTTGTTATTGTTGCAGACAATGTCGCAAGAAAATGATGACTGTCTGTCGCTGATATTAGAGGAGCAGTTGTGCGCAGTCTCACTGGACTAATTTGCCTAATCTTCATGGTACTTTAGACCGCAGTGGAAACGCAGACAGTAGCAGGTCTGGGGGAAAAAAAGTTCCTGGTACAAATTGTTCCGGCTAATTTCGGTGGGAACGGGGTTAATGTAATTTACACTCTCAAGATTCATTAATGTACTAAAAACATATTTAAATCAGTCCATGTGAGTACAGTGGTTCAATATTAATATTATAAAGCGACGAGAATATTTTTTGTGCGTCAAAAAAAACGGAATAACGACTTATATAGTAATAACCGATTTCAAAACAATGCTTCATGAAGCTTCGGAGTGTATAGAATCAGTGAGTCAATTCATGATTCAGATCGCGTGTCAAACCGCCAAACTGCTGAAATCATGTGACTTTGGTGCTCCGAACCACTGAATCGACTCGCTGATTTGATACGCTCCAAACCACTGAATCGACTCGCTGATTTGATACGCTCCGAACCACTGAATCGACTCACTGATTCGATACGATCCGAACCACTGAATCTACGCTCCGAACCACTGAATGGACTCACTGATTCGATACGCTCTGAACCACTGAATCGACTCACTGATTCGATACACTCCGAACAACTGAATCGACTCGCTGATTCGATACGCTCCGAACCACTGATTCGATACGCTCCGAACCACTGAATCGACTCACTGAATTGATACGCTCCGAACCACTGAATCGACTCACTGATTCGATACGCTCCGAAGCTTCATGAAGCAGTGTTTTGAAATCGGTTATCACTATATAAGCAGGGTTGCCAACTCTCATGCATTTGGCGTGAAACACACGCTTTCAGGCTCTGTCTCACGGTCTCACTCTGCCCAACTTAATCTCACGCCAAATTGCCAAACCTGCTTTTGATATTAAACAAAGTCTAAGCTTTTACATTTATTTAGGTTTTAATGCGAAATTCAAACAATAAATAGTGTTTTGGAGCTAATGTGACATAACAGTTAAAGCCAGAGCTGTTGAAAAACAGAGTTGCGACATGCTTTCATCTCGCGGCGGCGTGCGGTCACGTGCTTCATGAGCTCTCAATACTTCTAGCGATGTGTCAATACATGTGAATGGCTTAAGCGGATACACAACAGCTCCACTTTACAGGGGTTTGCAGCAAGTTTTGGTAAACAGTACAGCATAGTGTGCATTGATTATTACGTCAACCATATTTACAGGATTGTTTTATTATGGAGAGTGAAGGAGATGCAACATTGTGAACATTAATGTTAATGTTCCCTTTCAGTCGGTCACTACGACGTACGTCGGTAATAACCGACGAATTGGGATCACTTCAGAGAGCCCCTATCAGCTTCGAGAACTTAAGAACAGGCCAATGAACAATTGGCGTGCGAGATTTGCATCTCGCGCTCCGCCCCGCGCCGCGGGTATAAACAGGAAGCGAGAGCACCGCACTGACGTCATTCACTTCGGAGCCGAACCGGCGTTTGAAGTTTACAGACTGCTTCCTGACTATTCAGCGAAGAGATTTCAAGAACAGAGAGAAGAGGAAATCGTTTGTGTTGGTGTGACGGCGCTTTCCAGCGGGACCGCGAACTCAAGCTGCGAGGGACAAACTGCTGTTATCACAGCAAGAGAAAGAGCTTGTTGGTATCGGTGGGCGTTCCTTTTGAGTGCAAACACAGGCTGCACTATCCCCTGTGTGTTGCCGCGGTTTCCCTGGGTGCTTCAGCACTCTCTTAAAAGAGCATTTTCCTCACAAAAAGAGCAACACGGGTGTGACACTGCGTCTTTTTCAAGATGTCATTCCACCCGTGCGTTTCTGGATGCGGTCGTTCCCTCTCGCCCGCTGACGGCCACACTCACTGCATCACGTGCCTGGGCTTACAGCACGCTGAGGCAGCGTTTGTGAATAGCTCGTGTTCTCACTGCGGGAACATGACTATTGCGGTGCTTAGGTCAAGACTCACCTACCTTCGGGAAGGCGGAGTCCCCCTCCCCATACCTCGATCTAGAGCTATCCCTAACCAGGATAGACCTACTTCGACGGATGACCGGGGTGACTTGAGGATTACGTTCAGGACAAACCCGCCTAGTGTTCCTATGCAGGTCCCTGAACCCTCACAAGCACCGCTGCCGGTGGCGCCACCAGAAGAGATCGCTGGTCCCGCCCACGGGCGCCCAGTCATCTCTTTCGGAGCGCCCGCAGACGAGCAGATGTCGATCGCAGCATCGGAGGGGGAGTTCCAGTCCTCGGAGGATGAAGATTCGGCTGTACTGCCTCCCTCTGGGAGAGTGGCAACGGCCGAGTCGGACCCTGAGTTGACGGCTATGCTTTCCCGGGCCGCCGAAAAGGTCGGGCTTGTGTGGAACCCTCCACCACGTCCCGAGCCTTCTAGGTTGGATGATTGGTTTCTGGGGGGGGGTCGCGCTGGTTCTCAGCGTCCCGCCCCAGTGCCATTCTTCCCGGAGGTGCATGAGGAGCTTTCCAGGTCGTGGACGACACCCTTCAGTGCCAGAAACAGACCTGGGGGCTCCTCCCTCCTCACTACCCTTGACGGTGGACAGGCCAAGGGTTACGAGAGGATCCCGCCAGTCGAACGCGCCGTCGCGATGCAGCTGCGTCCGGCGACCGCCTCCGAGTGGCGTGGTGATCCTCGTCTCCCGTCCAAAGCCTGTAGGTTTTCGTCCAGTCTGACTGCGAAGGCCTACAGGTCCTGCGGACAGGCCGTGTCTGCCTTGCATGCCATGGCGTTGCTCCAGGTGCACCAGGCCCAGGCACTCATGGACATGCACGAGGGTAGGTCTGACCCAGAGCTCCTCCGGGAGCTCCGGGCGGCGACGGACCTCGCCCTCCGGGCGACGAAAGTTACCGCCCGTTCCGTGGGTCAGGCGATGTCCACCTTAGTGGTCCAGGAACGGCATCTCTGGCTCAACCTGGCCGACATGAGGGAGACTGACAAGAACCGGTTCCTGGACTCCCCCATATCGTCGGCCGGGTTGTTCGGCGACGCGGTCGAGAATTTCGCCCAGCAATTCTCGGCCGCCCAGAAGCAGACGGAGGCCATCAAGCATATCCTGCACCGGCGGCCCGCTGCTGCCTCCACCCAGCCGCCGGCTGCAGCGCCTCCGCCTGCCCGTCGCCGAGGACGTCCTCCTGCGGCCGCCCCCGCTCCCGCCCCAGCCCAGCAGCAGCCTTCCACCGGTCGTGGGCGTGGAGCCGGTCGCGGGAAGAACGTCCAGCCCGCTCAGGCCGCTGCCAAGCCAGGTGGCAAGCGCCGTCGGAAGAGACCCTGAGACGGGCCGCCCAGAGATGGAGGAAACTGCTCTTCGGGAGATGGCTGCAGCACCACTCCTTCCCCCGGTGGAGGGCCGAGGGAACCCCATTTTATTTTCTGTTCCGCCACTGGCCTCAGACCCAGACCCCTGCACGGACCACTCCCATGTCGTCCTGGGGCCCCTGCGTTCCGCTGCGCTGCCCCGCTCCGGGTACGTCCGTGGTGCCGATGATCCCGCTTGCTCGGTCTCTGGGGGCCTGGCTAGCGCTCCCCAACCCGTCTCGCTGGATCATCCGCACCATCAGACTCGGCTATGCGATTCAGTTCGCCCGGCGTCCCCCGAAGTTCAGGGGTGTCCACTTCACTTCTATACCGAAGGAGGGCGCCCCCGTGCTTCAGGCGGAGATCGCTGTCCTATTGGCGAAGGACGCGATAGAGCCGGTCCCTCCAGCCGATATGAAGTCCGGGTTCTACAGCCCGTACTTCATTGTACCCAAGAAAGGTGGCGGGTTACGACCGATCCTGGACCTGCGTTACCTGAACCGCTCCCTCCACAGGATGCCGTTCCGAATGTTAACCCAGAAACGCATCTTCAGATGCATCCGTCCCCAGGATTGGTTTGCAGCGATCGACCTGAAGGACGCGTACTTTCATGTCTCGATTCTCCCTCGACACAGACCGTTTCTACGCTTTGCTTTCGACGGACGGGCATACCAGTACAAAGTCCTACCCTTCGGGTTGTCCCTGTCGCCCCGTGTCTTCACGAAAGTCGCGGAGGCGGCCATTGCTCCCATGAGAGAGCGTGGTGTTCGCATCCTCAACTATCTCGACGACTGGCTGATTCTTGCCCAGTCGCGGGAGCAGTTGTGCGAACACAGGGACATGGTGCTCCGGCACCTCAGCCAGTTGGGTCTTCGGGTCAACTGGGAGAAGAGCAAACTCTGTCCCGTACAGAGGATCTCTTTTCTCGGGATGGAGATCGACTCGGTCGCCATGACTGCGCGCCTCACAGAGGAGCGCGTCCAGTCGGTGCTGAGCTGCTTGAGTACGCTCAAACGCAGTACAGCGGTTCCACTGAAACATTTTCAGAGGCTCCTGGGGCATATGGCAGCAGCAGCCGCAGTAACGCCGCTAGGGCTGCTCCATATGAGACCGCTTCAGCACTGGCTACACGACCGAGTCCCGAGATGGGCGTGGCACAGCGGGTCCCTCCGTGTCCAAGTGACGCCGAGATGCCGCCAAACCCTCTCCCCGTGGTCGGACCCTTCGTTTCTACGGGCAGGAGTGCCTCTAGAACAAGTGTCCAGGCATCATGTTGTCTCCACGGATGCCTCACCCACGGGTTGGGGTGCCACGTACAACGGGCTTGCAGTATCGGGTCTGTGGACGGGGCCCCAACTGCAATGGCATATCAATTGCCTAGAGTTGCTGGCAGTTCGTCTTGCTCTCAGCCGCCTCAAAGGGTCGCTCAAAGACAAGCACGTTCTGGTCCGGACGGACAGCACGACGGCCGTTGCGTACATCAACAAACAAGGTGGTCTACGCTCCCGCCGTTTGTCCCAACTCGCCCGCCATCTCCTCCTGTG
Source organism: Gobio gobio (assembly GCF_949357685.1). Classification (NCBI taxonomy): domain Eukaryota; kingdom Metazoa; phylum Chordata; class Actinopteri; order Cypriniformes; family Gobionidae; genus Gobio; species Gobio gobio. Next base: position 54,661,321 of record NC_137115.1, on the reverse strand, counting down.
GAGTCAGAAGCATCTGAGGTCCCTTCGTGCTATCCACATTCCGGGCCTGCTCAACCGTGCGGCCGACGAGCTGTCACGGTTGCCAGTGCTTCCCGGAGAGTGGCGACTCCACCCCCAGGTGGTCCAGCTGATCTGGAGTCGCTTTGGGGCCGCACAGATCGATCTGTTTGCCGCCCACGACACGACCCACTGCCAGTTGTTCTATTCCCTGTCCGAGGGGACCCTCGGCACGGATGCACTGGCACACAGCTGGCCCCGGGCTCTGCGCAAATATGCGTTTCCCCCAGTGAGCCTTCTTGCACAGACTCTGTGCAAGGTCAGGGAGGACGAGGAGCAACTCCTCTTGGTAGCTCCGTACTGGCCCAACAGGACGTGGTTCCCGGACCTCTGGAAACTCCATGTCTGGTCCCTGGACGGGACGCGGAGGTTCTAGGTGACCTACCGCAAGCGGTAGTCGACACCATCGCTTCCGCCAGAGCCCCCTCTACGAGACGGCTATATGCGTTGAAGTGGAACCTGTTCGTCGACTGGTGCTCTTCTCGCCGAGAAGACCCCCGGAAATGTTCGATCGGATCTGTGCTATCTTTTCTTCAAGACGGGTTGGAGAGAAGGCTGTCTCCCTCCACCCTCAAGGTATATGTTGCCGCCATCGCCGCAAGCCATGACCTCGTTAATGGTGAGTCCTTAGGCAAGCATGATCTGATCGTCAGGTTCCTAAGGGGAGCGAGGAGACTAAATCCTCCTCGCCCTTCTTCTATACCCTCTTGGGACTTGACTCTGGTGCTGACCGCACTTCAGAGGGCGCCCTTCGAGCCTTTACAGTCAGTAGAGCTTAAGATCTTGTCTCTAAAGACAATACTCCTGATTGCATTGGCCTCAGTTAAGAGGGTAGGGGACCTGCAGGCATTTTCGGTCGACGAATCGTGCCTGGAATTCGGGCCGGGTGATTCTCAGGTAACCCTGAGACCCCGGCCTGGATATGTGCCCAAGGTTCCCACTACTCCCTTCCGGGACCAAGTGGTGAGCCTGCAAGCGCTGCCTTCGGAGGAGGCAGACCCAGCCCTAGCTTTGCTCTGTCCCGTCCGTGCTCTCCGGACTTACGTGGACAGAACGCAAAGCTTCAGGACCTCAGAGCAGCTCTTCGTCTGTTACGGAGGACAGCAGAAGGGAAAGGCTGTCTCCAAGCAGAGGATGGCCCACTGGATAGTGGATGCCATCGTCTTGGCGTATGAATCCCAAGACGTGCCCTGCCCGCTCGGGGTTAGAGCTCACTCCACCAGGGGTGTAGCCTCTTCCTGGGCGCTGGCTCGTGGCGCCTCGCTGACAGACATTTGTAGAGCTGCGGGCTGGGCGACACCCAACACGTTCGCTAGGTTTTATAGCCTGCGTGTAGAGCCGGTGGCTTCTCGTGTGCTCGCTTCCCATAGTCAGCTTCACTGAAGTGCCCGTTCTAGTGTCGGCTTGCTGCGCCATTCCCTTCCCCTGGAACGGATACGTGCGCTTATTTTCTCCAGTCGAGTTCCCCAGGATTGGCGAACCCTGTTGAGTCCTCCGCACCCCTCGGCAGTCGGATGTTGCGGAGCGTCCGACGCCAGGTCTGGCACTCGTATGCATTGGTGGAACTTGTGTCAGGCTGGGTTCCGTATGTCGTGACCCCTACGGCGGTCCCATACGTGTATTTCCACGGTACAGCTCCCTACGGCGAGCTCGTGTCTTTCCCTTGGCAGAGTTCTCTGCCGTCTCAGTACGGTGTCGTCCCCCGCCTGCATTAGGCCGGGGCCTCCCCTGGGACTTCCGTATGTTGTGCTGCCCACGGCCAGCCCATACGTGTTCTCCACATGGTAACTCCCTCCGGGCATGATGTGGCTCCTGCAGCGTCCTTCGGGCACGCTTCCCAGCGTTATCCAATCAAGTCTGCTGAATGGGTCTTGCGGAACAGCAGTATGACTCTTCTGGTGTGAATCTTCCCGCCCGCTTCAGAACGGGGTCTGAGGGGCTCTCGCTGGGCGCTGGAAGTGGTAGTAACTGTGGCGTTTTCCATAGGGATCCCAATTCGTCGGTTATTACCGACGTACGTCGTAGTGACCGACTGAAAGGGAACGTCTCGGTTACGTATGGTAACCCTCGTTCCCTGAAGGAGGGAACGGAGACGTACGTCCCGTCGCCACAGTTCCTTCCATCCCTGCTTGGCCGGTCTCTGGTTCGGCTCCTCAGTGAAAAACGTCAGTGCGGTGCTCTCGCTTCCTGTTTATACCCGCGGCGCGGGGCGGAGCGCGAGATGCAAATCTCGCACGCCAATTGTTCATTGGCCTGTTCTTAAGTTCTCGAAGCTGATAGGGGCTCTCTGAAGTGATCCCAATTCGTCGGTTATTACCGACGTACGTCTCCGTTCCCTCCTTCAGGGAACAAGGGTTACCATACATAACCGAGACGTTTTTTCTTGTATTTGGCCCTCAGGTATGCCTTACTAATTGCTCACACTCATACTCATTGGTGATCAAATGTGACCATACACCTTAACTCTTTTTCAATTAACTATATGTTCTATATTTTAGTTCAATGATATTTATTGTATATTTTGAGGAGGTCTTTTGGTACTAAATACCATTTGTGCAATAATTATTGTCAATTAATGACCACTTAAAATATTTTTCTCATTTATATTACAATTAATGTAGTAATTAAGGTTAAAATAGAGAATTCCAATTCAAAGAGGCAAATTAGAGTCATTTTGTGGCTGGAAAAATAATTTTCATTTGTAATGCCATTACCCACTGGTGCCTGTATGGCTCTTTAATAAATATACATGTTTCTAATCTAGTTGCTCAAAAAAGTTTAGTATTTTAATAAATATTTAGATGTGATCAAACACTAGATTTCTTTAAATGTGAAGTTTTAAAACGTTAATAACTTACATCCTAATATTTTTAATGATCAGGGGCGTCTGACTCGGGGTAAAACCAGTACTGATGACCAGGGCCCCAAGGGCAGAGAGGGCCCTTGAAAAGTCTGGAATATATTTTAAGATGGAACATGGGGGCCCATCAGGACTGCCTATGCATAGGGCCCGAGATGTTGTGCTACGCCCCTGTTAATGATACTTATATGTAAGCACACACAAGTGAGTATTAATGAATGCAAGCACATATAATTTAACCCGAGAAACGTTCAAAATAGTGCTAAGGC
>NC_137115.1:54628135-54653135 GCF_949357685.1 Gobio gobio | reverse complement strand
AAGTACAGAGCAAACGCCTCACAAGCGGCTTTGAAGACAGGAAGCGGTGTGACCTTTCGGGAGTTCATCCACTACCTGCTGGACGTGCACCGCCCCGTGGGAATGGACATCCATTGGGAAGCCACCAACCAGCTTTGCAGCCCTTGCCACCTGCACTACGACTTCATCGGGAAGGTCGAGACCTTGGAAGAAGACGCCAACTTCCTTCTACGGAAGATCGGGGCCCCGGAGAACCTGGCGTACCCCTCGTTCAAGGACGGGAACCCCAAAGCGGCCAGAACTTCCACTCAGATCACGCAGCATTATTTTTCCCAGCTGAACGCTTCGGAGCGGCAGCGGGCGTATGACTTCTACTACATGGACTACCTGATGTTTAACTACTCCAAACCCTACAAAGACCTGTACTGAAGCTTGCGCTTTAACCTGTGTCCGTCGTCCCACACACTAATTAGACTAATCCACCTTTACACGGGCTCATCCTCTTTGGAGATTCAGCTGGTGATAACACAAAATGCTCTTTATTTGCCACAAGTAGTAACTCATCTGCCAAACGTTTTATGTGGTGTGTAAAAAACTCAATCCAATCGTAATATCAAATGTTTCATATACAGAGGCACAGAACGTTTAAAGGTTTGGGGTCAGTGAGATTCTGTTACAATGTTACAAAAAAGTTTCCAAAATGTCTGATCATCAAATCATCATATTAGAATGATTTCTGAAGGATCATGTGATCGTAGGAATAAATATATCAGCTATTTTAAATCATAATAATATTGCTGTATTTTACTGTATTTCTGATCAAATAAAAGCAGGGCATAAGAGACTGTTCAAAAGCATTACAAAAATCATACTCATCCCAAACCTTTGAACTGTAGTGTACGAGGTGGGATTTTAGACCAATGAGATGTCACTGTGGGCGGGGCTATCCAGCATGACATCACAAGTAGAAACCAAGTAATTGACCAAATATGCTTTGTCACGCCCATTACGCCACATTGGTCAGAAAACGATATATTTACTTCATAAATGTATAAAAGGGCAACATCTGTGAGAGTGAAATGATCCTCGTGTGTTATAGCTTTCACCTCTTACAAAAATACCATGGTATTACTATGTTGCCAAGGTAACTGCTTGCATAGTAATACTATGGTATTTTGAAATATACCATGGTAGTAAACTTTTCAGGGTACTTCCAAGAATACTGCAATGGCAGAGCACATGTATAAAGTAACATGGGACTTTTTTGTATTGTGTACCATGGTATTTACATACTACTTCAATCAACAACAAAAAAAGTACAAAATTTTACCTTTTAAGGTACAAGTGGCCGTCACTGGACCCTTAAGGGTACGTTTTTGTACCTCTAAGTCAGGGGTAGGCAAGTTTGGTCCTAGAGAGCTGATGAGAGTTTAGCTCCAACCCTACTAAGCAACCACAGTATAAAACTAATTTCTCCCAGCATGCATTGCAGCATTAAGTATGCCACCATTGTTGAGATTTATATGCTGATTCTTTATATCTGTGCGCATCTAAATGTTTTTCCCCCTGGAATGTATTTAAAAATCAAAATTCAGAATGTCCGATCTGTGGCAAGAAAGTATTGTTGGTGAATATTATTTATTAATATTTTAGACATTTTTCTTCATGACTATTTCCATTTATGCGTCCTTTTGATTTGAACAGATTATGTGTTTTGTCAACACTGTAACAAAAACCACAAACTCGCATAAAAAGCCAAGAGTGAAAGGGAACACTGATCCCCATAATGGCGAACAAAACATCAACATCTAAACCTCTGTTAATTCTCAATAACGTCTTTCAGGGTTGGAGCCAAACTCTGCAGGACAGCAGCTCTCAAAGACCGAACTTGCCCTGCTCTAAGTAGAGGAAATCAATGGTATAATTGTACTCTAAGGACCAATTGTGTACCTTTAAAGTGACAGTTATACGTTTTGTTCCCCAAGGAACAAAATTGTACCTCCACTGTACCTTTTTTCTGAGAGTGTTCGAAGAATACCATAGCACTACATATGCATGTACATGGTATTTTTTTTGTAAATACCATAGTACGTCTATACCCAGTCAGCAACATAGTGTCGCCCCACATTTGGTACATGATGTGGGCCGGACCAGAAAATAACCGTTTTTTGAAGTTCTATTTTAAAGTATAGCCTACCATATAAATACTATAGTACATTAATATTATAATCCTACAGTACCATCTGACATGATCATATACCATGGTATTTTTAGCAAGAGTTTTCTCCTACTATATATATACATTTATTAAGAAGATCACTCACTTCCCTTTAGCAAACACACCCAATCCTCCACCACTAACTACACTGATATTTTCAGATAAATCTATAATCTATAATTGTAAAAAGGGCATTCAGATGATTATATTTTTCTATGTATTTGTAAAACGGCTTTAGATGTGATCGATGCTTTTGTGCAAATTCATCTCTGAAGTCACTGACTGTCTATTGGGTGTGTATGAAACGGTCATGCGTGCACTAGATCCTAAAAATGATGTTTATTAGACTAACACAAGAATGCGTGAGTGTGTGTGTGTGCGAGTGTGTGTTTCCAACACTACGCTGATGTCTTGTACGTGACCTAAGTGAGTTTATTTCCATACACAGCATATTAAATGACTATAGAACTCAACAGATTTTATTTATCCAATGCAAACACAGTTTAAGAGCTATATATGATGAGCATAATATATTTTTATTTTATTTTATTTTATTAGAGATCACAGAGATAATAGATTTATGTCATATGAAGACGTGAGATGGTGTGTTTCACAGTAAAGAGTGAATCAGCTTTATAACCGTGAGTGTTTCTTCTCGTCCCTCACACTTCTTTAAGAAAATGTATATAGATCTATATGATATCACACATACAGTAACTGGTGAATGTATAACTGTTGTTGGTGCAAAACTGTACAAATCCATTTGATCTATAAGCCCTTTGCCTTATTTGACACTGCCAGTGTTTCAGGAAGAGCTGCAGTCGCAGAACTGACAGTGAATAAACATTTTGTCTTTGGCCGTTTTTGTCTTTTTCTTGTGTCTTGGCATAAATGTGTTTTTGTGAACCTCAGGAGCATCAAACGGATCATTCTGCTGGAAGTGTTGCAAACCACGTCCAAGCAAATACACATTATATAAACAAATGCACACATTCATATATTTATGTTGAATAATTAGGGACCAAGCACCAAAGGTGTGTAGGCACCTACTGGATCCGTTGGCATTCCTATTATTGTTATTATTCAGTTTCCAGAACGGCAGCCCATAGAACCGTATGGTAAAATGAAATTTGGTACACAGATAGAGGACAGTCTGAACTGTCACCGTGCCAAATTTGGAGTCTCTAACTCAATCCCTCTAGCGCCACCACCTGTCCAAACTTGCACTCTTGTTTATGCTAATAACTTTGTAACCGTAAGGGCAAGAAACAAAATTATTTTTGATTCCTTTCCGCTATTTAGAATTTTCCGAAAACCAAAGTCCTCCTAGGCCATTGCTCTGATTCTCACAAAAAATTGAACCAGATCATCTTTAGAGCATACCGGCAAAATGTTATGGAACTCAAGTTGATCGGTCAAACCGTTCTCCAATAACGCGCCAACGAATTTGACAAAGTGCCCACACAAAATGGACGTGAGGCTATATCTCTGCAAAGCTTTAGCATATTCTGACTAAACTTTGTGTGTGTTATGCCAACCATGACCTGGGGCGACCTGCACAGTTTCGACGCAGTGCCACCTAGTGGTCAGGAGATATGAAAAATTGACCAAATCACAAAAATGATCTCTTTAGATTCGGTGCATCATGCCGAGTCAAGCGATACTGAATTTTCCCATATCGGCCATTTTGGATTTTGCTCCAACCCTAATCAAACACACCTGAACAAGCTAATCAAGGTCAGAAGGGTTTCTAGGAAGCTACAAGCAGGTGAGTTTTATCAGGGTAGGAGCTGAACTCTGCAGGACTGAGGCTCTCCAGGACCGGAGTTCACCACCCCTGCCCTGAAGGTACTCAAAAAGTTTTGGGGCAGCGCCACCTTGTGCTCAAAAGTTATTATGGAATTTCCAAAAATGCTTATAACTTTTTCATAATTTAGCCTATTGTAATGAATCTTTTCTTAATTCATGCATGGTGTCCACATTTGGGGACAGTTAATTTAACTCCATTTAGGGTTAATTTATCTTGGTTATTTTCTCCAAATCACTTGAGGGCAGTGTCAGTAGATTGACGGCAATATTGTAACAGTGGCTACTGTCTTGTATTCCAAATATTCATTGCTTGATGACATCATTAATCCAAGATGGCTGACACCGATAGCCATGTGCCAAATGCCCCAGGCATATCTGTGAAAAACTTTTATACAAGGATGTCAATTGAGCTAAAAAAAAATATTATTATGTATAGTAAATTATGATGAATATGTTAGTATTTTATAAACTGAAATTTAAAGTAAAATGTAGTTTTTATTCACCAAAAACTAACTGTCCACGCATGTGGACGTCATGCAACAGTGGAGTCAGATTGCATTAAAGTCTGATTTCTGTAACCTGCTAGTATATCTGTTAAATTTTTGCAAATATGTTTTGAATTGTCTAACATTGTAATAAAACAGACATTTAACAAATATATCAACATAAATAACCATTCAAAATTACATATTACGGCATTAAATGGCAACTTTACACATGCAAACGAGAAAGATTTGCATTTTGCCGTCCAAATAGGGACAGCATAGGTCAATCACTCAGTACAGAATAATGTAGAATATATCCCAGAGGACAGTGGAAGTGACAGTGAAAGCAGTGATGAAAAGTATGTGCCAGCAAAGCCCAGTCAGGTTTCCGCATATAACTACCATTATAGTTCCTACAATATATGTTTTATAGTTGTTATATTGCAATGTTAATGTTTTTAATAAAAGAGCTGATATACATAGCATAACATGACATAATAAAAACACAATGTTCCATATTGTCATCTATGGCTTTTTGTCCCATTTTACGCCTTTGTTGCATGGTGTCCACAAACGTGGACAGTTAAATAACTTTTAAATAAAACTGAATTTTGTAAAAATGAAAATGGATTTCAATTTTAGCATCATATTTAAGTAATAAAAAGAATCTTAAAAAAAATCTAAATAATGTTTTCCATAATTCATGCATGAAAGGGTTAATAGATTCCTTGGGTCATCCAATTTGACCATATTTGCCCAAATTTCCAGTCCGCCATTTTTGTACTTTTTTGAACTCCTCCTAGACTGTTTGTCTGATTTTCACCAAAATCAAATTTTAACATCTTCAGACCATGCCGACAAAAAATTATGGATTTCGCGTCGATAGATGAAACAATTTTTGTACAGCGCAGCAACAAAGTTGAGGCATGATGCCAAAATGACTCTGAGGCTGTATCATAGCCTACTGTGTGTCAACTAAAGCGTTTTTTTTTCACGCGTCTGGTGTATTTTTCCAATTGTTTTCAATGGGAGCATTGAAACGGCAAGGCGCTGAGCGTCTATTTCACGCTTAAAGGTGCACTATGTAACATTTTTTCAGTAAAATATCCAAAAACCACTAGGCCAGTGTAATATATTTCGTCCAGTTGAGTACTTACAATATCCCAGATGTTTCCAACAATTTGTAAATCGTAAGAAATTGCTATTTTAACTGAGGAACCGGGACGTGTGAGATATACGTGTGAGGGCGTAGCCTGTCGATTGCGTCATATCTGCGTTACCCTCGGTTTCCGGTTTTATTTTGCAGAAACTCTTTACTCTCACTGCAGTGTGAACAAGTGTCATAGCAGCCGCCGAGCGAATGTCATAACTTCCTTTTCAACACACTCAGATATATCTAATATGATAAACAGAGCTGTGTTACCTCTAACTCATGACTGGAAAAGCGGAAGTGGCGCCGGCGACCGTGTCATAATAAAAGTCCCACTCTTCAATCGCTCCAGCGGTTCCTCAGCTCCACAACACTCGCTCCTGCTCTGCTTCAGACTACAGTAACGTTAATAATCACATCAACATGATTTCTGTCCGAGTCCTGTCCCGATTCTTTCCCACCGGCTGTGAGGTGAAGACCACATGTCCCAAGATTCTGCGCTCAAACGTGGCGTCATCAAACTACGCCTTTGTTTTGAACAGGCGACCTCTGGTGGACAGAAATGTTACATAGTGCAGCTTTAAGCGCTCTGCGTTTTTTACCGTTCGTCACTTTTCACCCAGCCGTCCAATCACAGTGGAGGAGGGGCGGGACAAATACAACACCCACCAAACGCCACATTCTGTTTGTACAACGACAACATATGACAACAACAAGCATAATAACAGAACAAAATCATTTAAAACAAACACTTTACATTGTATCGACATTTTTATATAGAAACGATAGAGAAACCAACTATCTAGTAACATTTCCGCATCATAGAAAGCAAAGCGCCTCAATTGAAAAACAAAACGCTGTGCTGCCAAAACGCTCTTAAGCGCCCAGAGCTAGGCATTTTCATTACAGCGTTTTCAGCTGGCTAAAAACGCTTTAGTGGGCACGCGGCCTTATGCATGTGCATGTCATCACCGTTTTTACAGATTGCCGTTTTTGTACTTTACACATCGTTTTCAAAAACTTGCACTTTCAAACATGTTTTCAAAAGTTTGCGTTTTTAGGCCCCCACACCATTGCCGTGTAAATGAACGGCCAAAAGGCATAAAAAGTTTTTTGTTTTTCTTGATTGAAAACGGTGTCTTGTAAGCGACGTCAGTCACTGAAGGATGGCACTTCCCTGAGGATGGCACTCCTTTGGTACTGCTCGGTGACTTCAACATTCACCTTGATAAACCCCAGGCTGCAGACTTCACCACTCTTCTGACCTCATTTGATCTTAAGCGAGTATCTACTACAGCTACTCATAAATCAGGTAACCATCTTGATCTTATCTACACACGCTACTGCTCCACAGACGTCACTTTAGTTACTCCTTTACACACCTCAGATCACTTTCTCATCACTCTTAACCTCCTACTAACTCCTAACACAACACACACTCCTCCGCTGATTACCTTTCGGCGTAATCTACGCTCACTCTCTCCCTCCCGTCTATCCACTATGGTTTCCTCCTCACTCCCTCCACCTGCTCAGTTCTCAGCACTGGACACTAACAGTGCTACTGACACTCTTTGCTCCACTCTTACATCTTGCTTAGACAACTTCTGTCCCGTTTCATCCAGGCCAGCCCGCACCACTCCCTCTGCCCCCTGGCTGTCTGATGTTCTCCGCGAACATCGCTCTGGGCTCCGGGCGGCAGAGAGGAAGTGGCGCAAAACTAAAAACACTACTGACCTGACCCTGTATCAGTCTCTTCTCGCTTCTTTCTCTAGTAACGTCTCCACTGCTAAAACTACATACTATCACAACAAAATACACAACTGCTCTGACTCTCGTGCACTCTTCAGAACGTTCTCTTCGCTCCTCTGTCCTCCTCCCCCCCCTCCTTCATCAACTCTTACAGCTGATGACTTTGCATCATTTTTCACACAAAAAACCTCCTCCATCAGCAGCCAATTCTCCGCACCACAAACCGACACGCACATCTCAACAACCATAACACATACACTCCCCTCCTTTTCTCTGCTCTCTGAAGCTGAAGTCTCCAAACTCATCCTTTCCAACCACCCCACTACCTGTCCGCTTGACCCTATCACCACTCACCTCCTTCAGGCCATTTCTTCTTCTGTTACTCCTGCACTCACTCACATTGTCAACACCTCTCTTCACACCGGGACTTTCCCCACAGCATTTAAGCAGGCTCGGGTAACCCCACTGCTTAAGAAACACTCTATGAACCCAGCACTTTTAGAAAACTACAGACCGGTATCCCTTCTGCCTTTCATTGCAAAGACACTCGAGCGAGTTGTTTTTAACCAGCTCTCTACGTTTCTTGAACAGAACAACCTCCTGGATATCAACCAATCAGGCTTCAAAAGCGGCCACTCAACTGAGACTGCCCTGCTCTCGGTTACGGAGGCACTGAGGCAGGCAAGAGCGGCTTCCAGATCCACAGTACTTATCTTACTGGATTTGTCTGCTGCTTTTGACACAGTTAACCACCAGATCCTCCTGTCAACTCTCATGAAGATGGGCATCTCAGGAACTGCTCTCCAGTGGTTCAAGTCTTACCTCTCAGGTAGGTCCTTCAGGGTGTCATGGAGAGGTGAAGTGTCTAAGTCACATCATCTAGCCACTGGAGTTCCACAGGGCTCAGTGCTTGGACCACTTCTCTTCTCCATCTACATGTCATCACTGGGATCGGTCATTCAGAAACATGGCTTTTCCTATCACTGCTATGCAGACGACACTCAACTCTACTTCTCATTTCAACCAGATGATCCCACGGTTGGTGTTCGTATTGCTGCCTGCCTAACAGACATTTCTGCCTGGATGAAGGAGCATCACCTGCAACTCAACCTTGCAAAGACTGAACTGCTTGTGGTCTCAGCCAACCCAGCACTTCATCACAATCTCTCCATTCAGCTAGGATCATCAACCATAACTCCGTCCAGGACAGCCAGGAATCTTGGAGTTGTGATCGATGATCAGCTAAAATTCACTGACCACATTACTGCAACAACCCGGTCCTGCAGATTTGCATTATACAACATTAGGAAGATTAGAGCCTTCCTATCAGAGCAGACCACACAACTCTTGGTCCAAGCTCTTGTTCTCTCCAGACTGGACTACTGTAATGCTCTTCTAGCAGGCCTTCCGGCATGCACTATCAAACCCTTGCAACTGATCCAGAATGCAGCGGCGAGGGTGATCTTTAACGAGCCGAAGAGAGCGCACGTCACGCCTCTCTTCATCAGACTCCACTGGCTACCAATAGCCGCTCGCATCAAATTCAAGGCACTGGTACTCGCCTTCAAAGCAACCACTGGCTCTGCACCAATTTACCTTAACTCGCTTGTTCAGACATACACACCCTCCAGGAGTTTGCGTTCTACCAGTGAACGACGCCTTGTGGTGCCATACCAGAGAGGCATGAAATCACTGTCACGGACCTTTTCCTGGACTGCCCCCACCTGGTGGAATGACCTGCCTATCTCAATTCGAGCAGCCGAGTCTGTAGCCATTTTCAAAAAACATCTAAAGACGCATCTCTTCCAGCAGCACCTGACCAATCAAGAATAGCACTTAACATTCTATTCATTTTTCTGTCTGTCTAATTTATTTAAAAAAAAAAAAAAAAAAAAAAAAAATCCTGTGTGTTCTGTGTTAGATTAACTGAGACTTGTTACAGCACTTGTATACTGTAGCCTCTGACTGTTGTAGTTGCTTCTATTGCTCTCATTTGTAAGTCGCTTTGGATAAAAGCGTCTGCTAAATGACTAAATGTAAATGTAAATGTAAATGTAAATGTGAAGGAGTCAAATGTAATGATTGCTCAACCACTAGATGGCGGTGTGCACCAGGGGTGTAGGTGTGGTCACATGTTAATATCACATTAAACTTCCTGTGGGTTGTATCAGAAAGTTACAGGTGGCAGGAACATATGGCTCTTAATCTTACCATAGATCCATGCTATTAAATTCGGTAAGACGAGTGGACAACAAAGCGCTTGAAATGGATGTGTGTGGACATTGTTTACCACCAAGGACATCTTATCACCTTTCTCTGGCTTATAGGAAAGCTACAACAGTCACCCAGCACCGCAACCAAAACAGCAGCCACCCTTTACAGTTCCTCCTGAACCAAAACCACCAGCTTATGCTGCGTTCAGGCCATAACTACTGTCATTTGGAAGAGATGGGAGAGACTCGAATGTATGCGTTTCAATGGCAACGCTATCAACGCCAAGTGAATCTGCAGCAGTCAGGTGGCACAGGTCAGAGCCCTTTAAGTTGTTTATGTTCATTATTATTGTAATGTTTTGTGCTTTGAGACATGAGGTAGTTTAACGCCGTCTCTCCTGACGCTTTTGTTTACTCTGGCTGTGCTGCGCGTTCATGTGTTTTGAAGGAGGCGTGGCTTTGGATGTTGCACTTTCAAAGCTAGCTCACTATACAGAGCCATAGAAAAAGAGAGTTGCGACACTCTCTGATCTCGTGGTCACGTGGTTCATGGAGCGCTCAATGGTTCCAAACAACTCCGCGCTGTCAATCTGTTTGAATAGGATTAAGCAGGATAGACAGCAGTTTCACTATATTTGCAGCAATTTCTGGTAAATATTAACACAATATGTGCATCGACTTCGACTAGGCTTTACAGTAGCATTTTATTCTGGGGAGAGATAATGTTGAGTAATGTTTTTTTGAGTGATCTGGTTATTTTATGAGGGTCATGTGAGTGCATGATTTTACAGCGTTGAGTGTTGTAGCCTATCACGGGCATTTCTGCTGAAAATAATGACCAATATGTTTAATTTACCAGGAATGAGCATCCATATCGATTCAAACAAGTTTTATACAGTCTCAAAACGCTGAATGAATTTTAGTGCACGAGTTTTACACGAGTTTTTTAGTTTTACACGAATCTTCCCATTATCTACAAATCCTCTCATCATAACAAACAAAGCACGATTTAAATGAAGATTTATTGTGACGTTTAGTCCGACGTTTTTGTTTTTCATGAGACTTTGTGATTTTCCCAACAATTAGCCTATATATCTAACACTTCAGTACAAATAAAGTAACAAAAATAGATATTTTAATGTTATAATAGTGATTTGATGATCTATAAAAATTAATTTAAAAAAAGTGTTCCTCTTCCGCCATCTACTGGTTATAGTGGTAATTTATGTTATAATTTAATTGTTGTTAACGTCCGAATGTTATTTTATGTCTCACATAAGCATACACAACAGGTGAATATAAATGAATGATTCTAGCATATACAGAATATAACCCAAGAAAGAAGTTTTAAATAGTGTTAAAAAAAAACAGGGCAACCAATTTAATTAAACTCTTTTTATCCAGGCGTTATTCATATTCATTATACGTTATTCCTTGAATGGGCTACTTCATAGAAACCATAGACCATAAAAAAATATGGACGACGCGACTTCATTGACTTCCGCTGACCAGAGTTGAAGCTTTCGGAGGCCGCACACGGAGCATCTTGGGGCCGAGTCTGCGCAGTAGAGAACAGGAAGTAGAGGCGCGATTATCAAGAGCCCGCCCACACTCTCACAGATGCAGAACAATTTATTATGTTGGTGTGATATAAACAGTTATAGAAATGTAGAAATTAAAGCTAAAGCTCCAATCTCCTCCTCAAAATCCCGAAAAAAAATGTCGGTTAGTGCCTCAGTGACAACTTCACTCAGAGAAGCCGTCAATCTCAGCTGTCAATCATAACGTCCCCGTTTTTATAGCATCAAATAACTCACTAAAACTAAGCTTATTTCAAAAACGAACACTTAAAATGAAATCATCGTAATAAAAACTGCCTAAAATGACAGAAACCATCTTTAGGAAACTATTATTTGAAGTGTAATTGAATTGTTTAGTGTGTCTCGCGTCCATTCTAATACATGGAGAGGTTGAGTTTAGGAGCTATACAGGGACCGGCCACCGGGGGGCGATCGAGGCACTGAGGCTTCAGTTTCTGACAGGAGTGCTACAGGCTTGATAGAAACGCATTGGACAGAAAGATCTCAGACATTTACATTTAGTCATTTAGCAGACGCTTTTATCCAAAGCGACTTACAAATGCGGGCAATAGAGGCAACTAGAGAAGTCAAGGGCAACAATATGCAAGTGCTGTAACAAGTCTCAGTTAATCTAGCACAGAACATATATATATATTTTTTTTATTATAAATTAGACAGCCAGACAATGAATAGAATGATCAGTGCTATTCTTGATTGGTCAGGTGCTGCTGGAAGAGATGTGTCTTTAGGTGTTTTTTGAAAATGGCTACAGACTCGGCTGCTCGAATTGAGATAGGCAGGTCATTCCACCAGGTGGGAACAGCCCAGGAAAAGGTCCGTGAGAGCGATTTCATGCCTCTCTGGTATGGCACCACAAGGCATCGTTCACTGGCAGAACGTAAGTTCCTGGAGGGTGTGTAAGTCTGAACAAGCGAGTTTAGGTATATTGGTGCAGAGCCAGTGGTTGCTTTGAAGGCGAGCACCAGTGCCTTGAATTTGATGCGAGCGGCTATTGGCAGCCAGTGCAGACTGATGAAGAGAGGCGTGACGTGCGCTCTCTTCAGCTCATTAAAGACCAACCTCGCCACTGCATTCTGGATCAGTTTCAAGGGTTTGATAGTGCATGCCGGAAGGCCCGCTAGAAGAGCTTTACAGTAGTCCAGTCTGGAGAGAACAAGAGCTTGGACCAGGAGTTGTGTGGCATGCTCTGATAGGAAGGGTCTAATCTTCCTAATGTTGAATAGTGCAAATCTGCAGGACCGGGTTGTTGCAGTGATGTGGTCAGTGAATTTTAGCTGATCATCAATCACAACCCCAAGGTTCCTGGCTGTCTCTCTGAGAGACTAAAAACTGTTGAAATATTACCGATAGCATCTGGATATAGTAGCTTTAGCAGTACTGCTCATGTTATCTAACTGCAGTTAGAGTCTAAACATCTATATAACAATAAACATTAACTGTAACTCGCTTCATAAAATACCACTTAATATTCCTGAGAGGTCAACTAATGCCATGAAATCTCAAAATATGCAGTAATTTCATCAATTTGCCAGTGAGTGTGCTTGAGATGCACTGAAATGAATGGGGTTCAAAGCTGGAACTATTGGTCGCTCCATGACACGCTTTACTTCCGCATTCCTCAGTTCCTATGGAAGTCTATGGGACTGTCGTAACTCTGTTTTTCAACGGCTCTGGCTATATAGAGACAGAGCGACACACGTCATAATCTGAAGACCACGCCCACTGTCTCCATTGACTTTGTATTGCGTGAAGTGGCCTCCTTGACATTTTTGACTAACGAAAAACAGAACAATGTATAAAAGCTGCTATGTGACAGGGTGTACAGCAAACAAGCTAAAGAAACACAGAAATACGTTTTTATGAGCTGTTTATAAAAACGAGCATTTAAGGAGACAAAAGTGGATACAGGCAATTGAGACACTGAGAACTACACACACTAGAGGGGAACGTAATCAGATACAGGAAATATCATATACACTCACCTAAAGGATTATTAGGAACACACACTAATCCTGTGTTTGACGCCCTTTCGCCTTCAGAACTGCCTTAATTCTACGTGGCATTGATTCAACAAGGTGCTGAAAGCATTCTTTAGAAATGTTGGCCATATTGATAGGAGAGCATCTTGCAGTTGATGGAGATTTGTGGGATGCACATCCAGGGCATGAAGCTCCCGTTCCACCACATCCCAAAGATGCTCTATTGGGTTGAGATCTGGTGACTGTGGGGGCCATTTTAGTCCAGTGAACTCATTGTCATGTTCAAGAAACCAATTTGAAATGATTCGAGCTTTGTGATGTAAGGATCGGTTTTGGTACTAAGACAAAAGCTGAGATACACACCCCAGCAATTGAACAATAAAAGTCACTAATCTTGAGAGAAGATCTCACAGAAACTGTGTGACAACACCCTGACAAACACCCCCCCCCCCCCCCTCCCCATTTTGCCCTCTCCTTGCCCTGTTTTCAAGTCACCAAATCCAGATATACCAGTGATGATGTATCTTGTAAATCTATTGTTTTATCCCTTTCATGTTTGATGTCTTTTTAAAGGTCTCGGTGCGAATGGTAAAATGGTCTCAGTTTCACTGCAGTCACTAGTAGTATTAGAAAGATTGAAAACTAATGAGAATTCAGGAGTCTCTTCAAAGATATCTGATCCACTCCCCCATTTAAGGGAGTATTTAAGGGAGGGTAACCTAACTCTCGGGGGGAACATTCTGTAGTCAGAACCCCCATGTGGTGCTGGGACAGTGTCTTTGAGATATATTGTGCCAGACATGATGACTCTTTTAAATTATTTTCATATTGCTTTGCAATTGTGTTTTATGTTTTTACGCTGATCAGTTGTGTACCATGGATTCTTGTTTACTTATTTACTTTTCCTGTCTGGCCAAAATAAATGTTAATCTTGATTTATTCAGTATCTTTCTGAAATCATTATTTTAGTAGGGTCCATGAGGAGTAAGTAGGTGCTACCGCAAATCTCTCTGTTGGGACAGATTACTGAGGACTCCATATCGGGAGCATTGAGCCATGCATGAGAGAAAATCAGATTTCTGACTGTCGCTGATATTATAAGTTGCAGCTTCGTGGCTATAAATAAAGGTACACTTTTTGTTATGAGTAGTGTTGTTTTTGGCGGCCTGTTTTCATTTTAGTTTTAGTCTAGTCTTTGTGTCAAGCTGTCATTTTAGTTTTTATTAGTTTTAGTCATAGTCATACTCTTTTTAGTCTAGTCAAGTTTTAGTCGACTAAAAGTCTGAGCAGTTTAGTCTTATTTTAGTCAGAATTATCTATGACTATTTTCGTCTAGTTTTAGTCGACGAAAACTGATGACATTTTAGTCAAGTTTTAGTCAATGCAAATTGTATTTTAGTCTCTTTTTAGTAATGCAATTCTATTTAACCCAGTCAATGTAGTATAAGTACGTATTATAGACAAAACCAAAATCTTCTTTTAGCCAAACCCATTTCAAACAAGGTTATCTTATTATATTATTGTTACCTTAGACTCAAGAATACATCCATTCCAGACACGGAAGACGCTCTGATTTGAAGTTACAACATATTTATTTTACCAACTAAACATGTTAAAAGGACACACACATACATTTAAATAAAATAAATAAAAACATTGAGATGTCTCTTAAGGTTTGTGGTGTTTTTTCCTGTGATTTTTGTGGCCACATTTTTCCCCATCTATTTCCACAACACCCGTTTTATTTTCCACTTCAATAAAAGTTTTTCCAAATGTCTTAATAAGAATAAATGCATATTTAATTTAATAATAGGAAAATAATATCCAAATTATTATTTAATTATTTAAATATGTATAAAATTAGACCCACATTATAGTTAAAATGTTTTTCTGTCTTGTATTTTATCTCAAAATAAAGGATGTAATTTTATTCCACATGGAAATGAGTGGAAATAAGTGAATATAGCCTCTTATTCGCTTATGAGGTATTCATAATGCTGCGGTTATTTTAACATATATAATTGCTGCCGTTATAACGGCACATTTCAAATGTTTACGTGCTTTTCTTTCTTTCTTTGAGCGGTGATGAAATATCTTGCTCTTGTAAATACTTACCAATATTTCAGTAATAAAAGTCTAGATCTTTAAAATGCATCCAGATAACAGCGAAGCACAACCGCACGGTGCTCTGCAGTGGCCAAAAAGGATATAAACCGTGAATTCTGAAGTGATTGAAAACTCAGAGATGTGGATTCAGACGGCACCCCACGACCTTGGTGTTTGTCAAACAGTAATTCAGTTAGGTAATTCGGCCGGAGATTTTTACACGGGTGGTGGGAGAAAAACACTGATATTCTGTATTAAGACGACAATAAAATCACTGACTAGCCCCTGTAAATGATGAAGACACCTTACGACCGCAGGACAAACAATTACCGTCCGAATAGGGCTTACGAACCCCGACTGGCCGGCCATCGGTCTCGTTCACTCACCGGAGACGCCGCGCGAGTGGGGTTTGAAGAGAGTGATGTCACCTGCGTCTGCGCAGTGAGACCTGATGCAGCCCCTGAATGAGACGCACAGAAATACTGCAAAATAAAAACACGACTTTTCGTCTCGTCTCATTTTCGTCAACGAAAATGAAGAGACATTTTAGCATAGTTTTTATTTTGTGAACCACATTTAGTCTCGTTTTTATTCGTCATCGTCACATGACCAGCATTTACGTTGCGTCTCGTCTCGTTTTCGTCACGTTATAAAGGTTCGTTGACGAAGATATTTAGTCATACTTTTCGTTGACGAAAACAACACTAGTTATGAGTAAACCTGCAGGACTCATTTAAAGTTACAATAGTTCACTCTGCAATCCTCTGTAATATCAGAACTAATTTGTGTCGTGAGAGCTAGTGAGTCGCAATACTATTGCCTCTGAGCGGTGCCGGGTCCCATGGAGGAACGAATATTTGAAAATAAGTGATACTAAGGAAAATCAACGATCTAAAAATCGCAACTAATCTTAAAATCAGCTGATAAACTCTAAGCGTAACACACTTTATGGAGTCACATAGAATTGGAGTCAGATAAAATTATTAATTGAGTCAGATTTAAAATGAGATATCAATAAATTAAGAGAACTTCACCAAAATGCTGAAAAGGCTTACACGCAGAATTCCTTTTGACCCAGCCGTTAGCATCCGGTTTTTGGGCTAAATAGATGGAAGTTTACAGTGACATGGTGCATTATCCTGCTGGAAGTAGCCATCAGAGGATGGGGAGATGGTGGTCATAAAGGGATGGACACGGTCAGAAACAATGCTCAGGTCGGCCGTGGCATTTAAACGATGCCCAATTGGCAATAAGGGGCCTAAAGTGTGCCGAGAAAACATCCCCCACACCATTACACCACCACCACCAGCCTGCACAGTGGTAACAAGACATGATGGATCCATGTTCTCATTCTGTTTACGCCAAATTCTGACTCTACCATCTGAATGTCTTAACAGAAATCGAGACTCATCAGACCAGGCAACATTTTTCCAGTCTTCAACTGTCCAATTTTGGTGAACTTGTGCAAATTGTAGCCTCTTTTTCCTATTTGTAGTGGAGATGAGTGGTACCCGGTGGGGTCTTCTGCTGTTGTAGCCCATCCGCCTCAAGGTTGTGTGTGTTGTGGCTTCACAAATGCTTTGCTGCAGACCTCGGTTGTAACGAGTGGTTATTTCAGTCAAAGTTGCTCTTCTATCAGCTTGAATCAGTCGGCCCATTCTCCTCTGACCTCTAGCATCAACAAGGCATTTTCTCCCACAGGACTGCCGCATACTGGATGTTTTTCCCTTTTCACACCATTCTTTGTAAACCCTAGAAATGGTTGTGCGTGAAAATCCCAGTAACTGAGCAGATTGTGAAATACTCAGACCGGCCCGTCTGGCACCAACAACCATGCCACGCTCAAAATTGTCTTAAATCACCTTTCTTTCCCATTCTGACATTCAGTGTGGAGTTCAGGAGATTGTCTTGACCAGGACCACACCCCTAAATGCATTGAAGCAACTGCCATGTGATTGGTTGATTAGATAATTGCATTAATGAGAAATTGAACAGGTGTTCCTAATAATCCTTTAGGTTAGTGTATAAAACTGACATTTGGATATTTGACTTAACAGTGACAAAATGTTTACTGCACACATAGGCATACTGAGACATACTGAGTGTCAGGATCCCAACATGTACCCATTCTTCTGCTGAAGCTTCACGTCTTATTGCCTGTCTCCACTTTTGTTTCCTTAAACATTCATTTTTTTGGGGTCGACGGCTTATAAAAACTTATTTCTGTGTTTGTTTAGCTTGTTTGCTGTCTACCCTGTCACATATCAGCTTTTAGACATTGTTCTGTTTTTTGTTATAAGTCAAAAATGACAAGGAGGCGCTTCACGCAATACAAAGTCAATGGAGAGCGTTGGATTGACCCCCGGTGTGGGCGTGGCCTAAATGCGCTCTGTCTCTATTGCTAGCCTCTCCGAAAATTGCATACCCTTCCTTTAACTCATCTTAACCTACACCAATTGTACTTTTAGAATCAAGACCCATCCATTTTTTTTGTCATTGTCATTGAGTATTCAGTGACACGTGACATGAATGTCGCTTCATGCTGTTTAAAGGTCAATCATCTGTGAATCACTGTGGAGACACTATAAATCATGTTGGATGAGGTTTTACCGAACGCCATAACACACTGAGTGATTTCACAGCAGCTGCTTCAAATGATCTTGTTGAATCTGTGAGTAAATCACATCAGATCCTGAGGACACAGATCCTGTCTCGCATATGAACGAGTGTTCACAGTAAACACACCGAGAGCGGAGAATATATTTAATTGGATATTTACTCTCCGTCTTCAGACCATTTATTAGATATTTGATGATGCCAGGGCGACATTCCCGTAACGCTGTTTCGTCTGCCTGAATGTCAGAGCTTTGACGAAGGACCGGCTGAAAACGGCCTAGCTAAATAAGCTAATCATTTAATATATAAATAATAAACTAAAGACGTTCTCTGGGAATGTTCCCTATATATTGATAATTTTTTCGTAACCTAAAGAGAACATTCCCTGCAGGTAATTTTGGGGTTTTATTTTTATAACCGAAAGAGAACGTTCCCAAAACGTTTTCCGAAGGTTAATACAAAGTTCTATGCAGGTTATTTTTGGGTTTTATTTTTATAACCCAAAGAGAACGTTCCCAAAACGTTTTCTGAATAATACATTCCCTGCAGGTTATTTTGGGGTTTTATTTTATAACCCAAAGAGAACGTTCCCAAAACGTTTTCTGAAGGTTAATACAATGTTCCTTGCAGGTAATCTGGGGGTTTTATTTTCATAACCTAAAGAGAACGTCCCCAAAACGTTTTCTGAAGGTTAATACAATGTTCCCTGCAGGTTATTTTGGGGTTTTATTTTATAACCCAAAGAGAACGTTCCCAAAACATTTTCTGAAGGTTAATACAATGTTCCCTGCAGGTTATTTTTGGGTTTTATTTTATAACCCAAAGAGAACGTTCCCAAAACATTTTCTGAAGGTTAATACAATGTTCCCTGCAGGTTCTTTTTGGGTTTTATTTTATAACCCAAAGAGAACGTTCCCAAAACGTTTTCTGAAGGTTAATACAATGTTCCCTGCAGGTTATTTTTGGGTTTTATTTTTATAACCCCAAGAAAACGTTCCCAAAACGTTTTCTGAAGGTTAATACAATGTTCCTTTCAGGAAATGTTTGGGTTTTATTTTTATAACCTACAGAGAATGTTCCCAAAACGTTTTCTGAAGGTTAATACAATGTTCCTTGCAGGTAATTTGGGGGGTTTATTTTTATTACCTAAAGAGAACATTCTGGGAACCAAAAATTATTAACTGGGAATGACATAATTTTCACAATTATTTTAAAATCTGAATAAATGCTTTGAGCTCCATGAACATTAACATACTGTACAGCCACACGACTTAAACATGGGCTAACATGTGTTAAACATGTGTTAGCATGAGACTTGTGTTAGCACCACTGTGTGATAAAACCACTCACTAACCTGATTTTTGTATATAGGCCTGCAATACTTCGCTTTGGTCATGTATAAAGTGCATAGGCCTAAATCCTGAAATGTTTACATGGCATGTGTAAAGATACTGTTTACATGGAGAAAAATATTGGAATCATGTTGACAGAACAAGTTGCAAAACTGCTAAAAATATGAATTAGACACTTTACAGCTGAAATAACACGATGAATTATTAAAAAATCTAATTTAATTATAGCTAAGCTCCAAAATCCTGCTTTAGTGCCTCCATGAATATACATCAGCATTATTCAGGGCATTGACCTACTGTAAACACGATTTGTTTATTTTACAAAATGAGGGATGTATAATAATCAGAAATATTTCTTGAGCAGCAAATCCTCATATGAGAATGATTAGTGAAGGATCATGTGACACTGAAGACTGGAGTAATGATGATAAATTCAGCTTTGATCACAGGAATAAATTATGCTTTACTATATATAAACAATTCTTTGAAGTTGTAGTAATATTTCAATGTTTTTACTGTAATTTTGGTGAGCAGAAGAGAGAAAGCATTTTCTAAACTTTTGAATGGTAGTATGCATCTTTACACAAACAATATTTTTCATATATGAATATCAGTGCTGTAATGCTGCTGTGAGATGCTGGAACAGTTTCTCTCATGCAGTGCACACGTGACTGAAGTGTGTGAGTGTAGTGATGAAGAGTAGCCACATGGTGGCAGCACTGGCGTGTGAATCTGAGCTCGTTCATTACATTACAGTGACACAGACTCAGGTTCTGATCTAAAAGAGTTTACAAGTGGACTTTTGACTCAACCTGTAGTATCAATCTGATGTCACAAGATCCATCATGAGAAATCACACATGATGTAAAAATGTCCTCCTACTTAACTTGCGTTCAGTTAATGCTTTAAAGTCACCATGAAATCAAAATGATTTTTTTTATGGAATATTGCAGGGTTTATTATAAATGATGTATCCGTGCACATAATTTAAATGAACTTCCATCCATACATTTGCACTTTATTTTCAGTATTAATTCACATTAGATTCTCGTTACATTAAAAACGCTGTAATACAAAAAAATGTACACTCTAAAAAGAGATGTGTTAAAAAACAACACACTGAGTGTGTTGATGGTATTTTGACACATGTTGTGTAGATATAACACACAATGTGTGTTAAATGTTACTCTGGATGAACAGCAGTGGGTGTTTTGGCAGCCAATCTTATCATGCCTCTTTTTTTATGTCTTTTTCAAATGCTTTCACCGCTTTTCACTTGTTATCACTGACCAGACTGACTTTATTTCTGTCAGACAGAAGCTCTTATTGAGACGAACAGGATTTGGTGTTGATGATTCAGTGAATGTTTCATCTGAAGTCACCAGAATCGTGATTAGTGGCTCCTTTATTTGAGCTCTTGACCCTTGACTCTTTCACATCAGTTTTTCTCTGTTTGCTGTGACTGTGTGTTTATGAAACACATTTGAAGCAGCAGAACTAACCATGAGAAAACGATGATCAGAGGATAATGTTATCATTGCATACATTTGCTGAGCTCAGGAAAGTATTTGATATCTGAAACTTTATTGTAAAAATTATTTTGTGCTATTAATAATTATTTTATAATATTAATGTTATCATCTGCACATTTGATTTTAGATACACAGTGCACATAGAATGTTCTAGTCTATGGTGTCACACATGCACACACACATATCAAGAATCAGCTCATGAATCTCAATAATGGTGACAAACCAAAAGCTTCATCCCGCAATGCATTATGGGAGTCACCATAGTACAAAACTCATCCATGACTCCCAGCATGCACTGCAGGATGAAGTGTTTGTCACCATTGTTGTGATTCATGATCTGATTCTTGATTTGTGTGTTTGACGAGTATCTGCTGCAGCTCTAAACTTTCTGAAAACATTGAATTTATATTTTTTTAAGAATTCATTCTCACTGCTGGACATCATGGACTAACTTCACAAAATTTTTATAGCTAACAGCACACAAATAAAGTAAATGTGTACCATCCATTTAATCATAAACTGGATCAGATCTCGAGATTATGACTTGATCAAGAAACTTCTGATCGTGTTTTCTTTCATGCCATAACAAACATATTTGATTAAAATGCAGTTACAGCAGACAAGTAAAAAACAAGTAAAGGGTCAAGAGCTCAAATAAAGGAGCCACTGATCACGATTCTGGTGACTTCAGATGAAACATTCAATGAACCATCAACATCTAAACCTCTGTTCATCTCAATAAGAGCTGGTGTGTGTAGATTCATGATGTCTAAAACATCCAGGTAATACAATAAACAGTCAAACACACTTTATTAAACGTCAATGGACTAAACACAAGTTAACAATACGTGTCAGTGTTCATCCAAACACGAAGTAACTCTGGCAAATACACACATACAGTCACATGTAACACACATCTGACACATGTTGTGTAACTATAACACATTATTGTGTAAAAGGTTTCAACACACTTCTGTGTAGGAGGAATAACACATTAGTTGAGTTACAGGTAACACGGAGATGTGTTAAAGAAAACGACACAGGTTGTGTGTTAAATTTTACGCAACATGTGTTGTCCCTGAGCACACACACTACATGTGTTAACATCTACACAACATGTGTTGTCCCTGAGCACACACACTACATGTGTTAAAATCTACACAACATGTGTTAAAATCTACACAACATGTGTTGTCCCTGAGCACACACACTACATGTGTTAAAATCTACACAACATGTGTTGTCCCTGAGCACACACACAACATGTGTTAAAACTGACACAACATGTGTCAATTTTTAACACATCTGGTTGTGTTGTTCTCAACACATCATGTTATAAAGCACCGACACACACCATCATTGTGCATTGTATGCAGTGTTTATGTTCTCAAACAAACAGGCCTGAGTAAATAAAAGTTATTTATATAGAATATTTTATCAGTTGCTACAATTTAATTTAATTCAAGGCGCAAACTCTGTCAACTGTTATCTCTTCATGATCTTTTCTCAAAAGCGGCATTGATGTGGTGTTGAAGTGTGAATAATTGAGTTTATAGAGTCATTGAGTTTGAAATATTGTCTTGTACTTTGTGTGCACATGCGTTCTGTACTCGACTATTGATTAAATGCTTAATAATTTAGTTTCACTTTATTTTTAAAATTACATCTGAGTATGTGATTACCTGACACAATTAGTGTGTTAAAATGACTTACACATTAATCGTGTTAAATTTGACACAACATGTGTTGTCCCTGAGCACACTCACTACATGTGTTAAAACTAACACAACATGTGTCATTTTTAACACATCTCTTTTTAGAGTGTATGTAGTTTAGTATCAATGAACAGTTATATATATATATATATATATATTAGGGCTGTCAAAAGATTAATCGCGATTAATCGCATCCAAAATAAAAGTTTGTGTTTACATAATATGTGTGTGTACTCTGTTAATTATTATTTATATATAAATACACACACAAGCATGTATATATTTAAGAAAAAAATATTATTTGTATATGTAAAACATTTATATTTATACATATTATAGATTATATAAATATACAGTATATACATGCAAATATTAATATATACATGAATGTGTGTGTATTTATATATAAATAATAATTAACAGAGTACACACACATATATTATGTAAACACAAACTTTTATTTTGGATGTGATTAATCGCGATTAATCTTTTGACAGCTCTAATATATATATATATATATATATATATATATATATATATATATATATATATATATATATATATATATATATATATATATATATATATATATATATATATATATATATATATATATATATATATATATATATATATATATATATATATATATATATATATCATATATATATATATATATATATATATATATATATATATATCATATATATATATATATATATATATATATATATATATATATATATATATATATATATATATCATATATATATCATATATTTCAAAATTGCAATATTGTCAAAGCTAGGAATATGTGACATAATAATAAAAACATCAAAATAATAGTAGAATATTTATAACAACTTAAACTTAAATAAACAGTGTAACAAATTAGAAAATTTGAATATATATTATATTTGATAATATATATTAATTAATTAATAAAGTTATATATATACTGTATATATATATATACTTTATTAATTAATAATTTTCTCTCACTTATGGTAATGAAATTTTGGCAAATGGGCTAATGGAAAAATTGGCAAACATTCTTCAGATTTTTGGTTAAATTCATGTTCCTGTTAATCTTGAATCAGAATAACTTCTTCTCTGATGACGAGGGCGGGACAACCTGTCACTCACATGAGATCCACCAATAGCAAACCACAACTATCCAATCAAGCCCCGCCCTACATTTGATCTGCTGTGTTCATGCCATGTTGTAATTACCGTAATTTCGAGACAACAACACGTGATGTTCTAGCCTGGATGCCAGCCGAACTTAGCCCCGCCCACAACATTTTTACTCGGGCAGTTCGGTCTGGACTTGATCCGTAGAGGAGTAATTATGCCTGAACAGAAACTGTTCGGACCAATGAAATTGTCAGGGCGGGCTTTAGACGATGATGGACAGATGATCAACAGTAACGTCATCATCCACGTCACCAAAGGCTCTTGGGTTGAGTTTGTTCTAATCCTAAACGGAGAACTTGTTCATATATGCTTCACCTTTACTATTTCTCTCAGAAATGATGATGGTGTTGGTAAGTACTCTGTGTATCCTTAAATTCTTTTTTTACAACACCGGCAAAGATCGTGTACACTCATCTTCTTCTTCTAACGTTAGGCTACTTATTCCAGGGTGCACACAGGGTTGCCAAGTTTTTACAACAAAACCCGCCCAATTCTAC
This sequence comes from Gobio gobio, assembly GCF_949357685.1. NCBI lineage: Eukaryota > Metazoa > Chordata > Actinopteri > Cypriniformes > Gobionidae > Gobio > Gobio gobio. The sequence continues at coordinate 54,628,937 of NC_137115.1, read as the reverse complement.
TCAAAACTAGCCAAAAACAAGCCCAATAGCTTTCCGGGGGGGGGGGTATTCCGGGAAAAAAGGCATTTGGGGGGTAAAATATGTGTTATTTTGGCAGGGCTGGCAGCTAAAAATCGCATTCCTGGGTCTGTATATCACATAATTGTGGTCGCTTCAACCCGCGGACTTGGCAACACAGGTCAGTTGAGTTCTGTTGACATTTGACAACTAACGTTATGCGTCGCTCCGTTGCTCTGATTGGTTGTAGGTCTATCCAATTGAGGTCTTTCCTGGTTCGGTTGAAACACGCCCCATAATCACAGCCCAACGGAGCAGAATCAGACTCATATTCTGACTAGAATTGAGTATGACGACGTCAAGCTAGTGATGTTCAACACGTGCTCTATGAAGGCCTGAGTGCTTTTTACAAGTTGAAATCTCATTAATTATGACATGGTGTGAATGTGCCGTACATAATTAAGTGTAATTTTGTGGGGAAAACATGGAAATAATTAGTGTTTTTTTTATCCTATAGTTTACTATATTTATTTGTTGGTCAGTGTCGTTGTGTGTTGGTTCTTCTTTGGCTGTTGTCGGCTGTAATGCTGCGTTCACACCAAACGCGAATAGAGCGGCAAAATCGCGTCTAGTTGGACACTTGAACATTTTGAATCCATTCGCACGTCCACAGCCTGAATAAATCGAGCGTTTGAGGCGAAATAGACACGGGTTCAAGCCGCTCCTGGAGAAATATGTCATAAAACACCACTCTGCCTCTTTTCATTTTCATTAAAAATATATATTAAACATTAATAGCCACACA
>NC_137115.1:54598135-54623135 GCF_949357685.1 Gobio gobio | reverse complement strand
AGGAGTTTTTATTATTGTCTCCCACAGTGCATTTGAATTGGCCTCGACACACCACAGGTTGAACTGAAATTTGAATCGGGATGACATTAAAGAGTTCAGAAAATTCTCCAAACCTGTAAGACTTTTGTTCGTCTTGAACACAAATGAAGATCTTTTGGAGAGACTTCTGTCCCTCCATTGACCACTTTGAGGGCTATTTATTTATTTACTGGCAACTACACTCACCTAAAGAATTATTAGGAACACACACTAATCCTGTGTTTGACCCCCTTTCGCCTTCAGAACTGCCTTAATTCTACGTGGCATTGATTCAACAAGGTGCTGAAAGCATTTTTTTTAGAAATGTTGGCCCATATTGATAGGAGAGCATCTTGCAGTTGATGGAGATTTGTGGGATGCACATCCAGGGCACGAAGCTCCCGTTCCACCACATCCCAAAGATGCTCTATGGGTTGAGATCTGGTGACTGTGGGGGCCATTTTAGTCCAGTGAACTCATTGTCATGTTCAAGAAACCAATTTGAAATGATTGGAGCTTTGTGACGGTGCATTATCCTGCTGGAAGTAGCCATCAGAGGATGGGGACATGGTGGTCATAAAGCGATGGACATGGTCAGAAACAATGCTCAGGTAGGCCTAACTAAGGGGCCTAAAGTGTGCCAAGAAAACATCCCCCACACCATTACACCACCACCACCAGCCTGCACAGTGGTAACAAGGCATGATGGATCCATGTTCTCATTCTGTTTACGCCAAATTCTGACTCTACCATCTGAATGTCTCAACAGAAATCCAGACTCATCAGACCAGGCAACATTTTTCCAGTCTTCAACTGTCCAATTTTGGTGAGCTTGTGCAAATTGTAGCCTCTTTTTCCTATTTGTAGTGGAGATGAGTGGTACCCGGTGGGGTCTTCTGCTGTTGTAGCCCATCCGCCTCAAGGTTGTGTGTGTTGTGGCTTCACAAATGCTTTGCTGCAGACCTCGGTTGTAACGAGTGGTTATTTCAGTCAAAGTTGCTCTTCTATCAGCTTGAATCAGTCGGCCCATTCTCCTCTGACCTCTAGCATCAACAAGGCATTTTCTCCCACAGGACTGCCGCATACTGGATGTTTTTCCCTTTTCACACCATTCTTTGTAAACCCTAGAAATGGATGTGCGTGAAAATCCCAGTAACTGAGCAGACTGTGAAATACTCAGACCGGCCCGTCTGGCACCAACAACCATGCCACGCTCAAAATTGCTTAAATCACCTTTCTTTCCCATTCTGACATTCAGTTTGGAGTTCAGGAGATTGTCTTGACCAGGACCAAACCCCTAAATGCATTGAAGCAACTGCCATGTGATTGGTTGATTAGATAATTGCATTAATGAGAAATTGAACAGGTGTTCCTAATAATCCTTTAGGTGAGTGTATATCAACCCTTGAAACTTCAAAAAGTATGACACAATAAAGGGGTTAAAGCTTTTATAATATATCCTTTAAAAATAGATTTTCCCCCCTTCTATAATACAGTAGTTTTAAGGGACATGAAATTGAGGACGTGCACATATAAAACAAGGAATATGCTCAAAATCAAAGTGTGTCACTGCTTATGGAGATTCATGTCATTACTGCTGTACATTACATTACTAGAAATTGTCTCGGGTGACGTTGTCTCTCATGTCTTCAGGTGACGTTGAACATCTGATCAGACGTCAGCCGGCGTGACATTAACTGATGAGATGCAGTCCTGCCTTAGTGTCAACTTCAGATGTTCAGTGCTCAGTGTTCCCTATCCCCTATATAGTGCACTGTCTGATCATTCCCTATCCCCTATATAGTGCACTGTCTGTTCGCTCCCTATCCGCTATATAATGGAATGTCTGATCGTTTACTATCCCCTATATAGAGCACTGTCTGATCGTTCCCTGTCCCCTATATGGTGCACTGTCTGATCGTTCCCTATCCCCTATATAATGCACTGTCTGAATCGTTCCCTATTCCCTATATAATGCACTGTCGGATCGTTCCCTATCCCCTATATAATGCACTGTCTGTTCGTTCTCTATCCCCTATATAATGCACTGTCTGATCATTCCCTATCCCCTATTTAGTGCAATGTCTGATCATTCTCTATCCCCTATATAATGCACTGTCTGATCGTTCCCTGTCCCCTATATAGTGCACTGTCAGATCGTTCTCTATCCCCTATATAGTGCACTGTCTGTTCGTTCTCTATCCCCTATATAATGCACTGTCTGATCGTTCTCTATCCACCATATAATACACTGTCTGTTCGTTCTCTATCCCCTATATAATGCACTGTCTGATCATTCACTATCCCTATTATAGTGCACTGTCTGATCGTTCCCTGTCCCCTATATAATGCACTGTCTGTTCATTCCCTATCCCCTATATGGTGCACTGTCTGATCATTCCCTATCCCCTATATAGTGCACTGTCTGTTCGCTCCCTATCCGCTATATAATGCAATGTCTGATCGTTTACTATCCCCTATATAGAGCACTGTCTGATCGTTCCCTGTCCCCTATATGGTGCACTGTCTGATCGTTCCCTATCCCCTATATAATGCACTGTCTGAATCGTTCCCTATTCCCTATATAATGCACTGTCGGATCGTTCCCTATCCCCTATATAATGCACTGTCTGTTCGTTCTCTATCCCCTATATAATGCACTGTCTGATCATTCCCTATCCCCTATTTAGTGCAATGTCTGATCATTCTCTATCCCCTATATAATGCACTGTCTGTTCATTCCCTATCCCCTATATAGTGCACTGTCTGATCGTTCTCTATCCCCTATATAATGCACTGTCTGATCGTTCTCTATCCACCATATAATACACTGTCTGTTCGTTCTCTATCCCCTATATAATGCACTGTCTGATCATTCACTATCCCTATTATAGTGCACTGTCTGATCGTTCCCTGTCCCCTATATAGTGCACTGTCAGATCGTTCTCTATCCCCTATATAGTGCACTGTCTGTTCGTTCTCTATCCCCTATATAATGCACTGTCTGATCGTTCTCTATCCACCATATAATACACTGTCTGTTCGTTCTCTATCCCCTATATAATGCACTGTCTGATCATTCACTATCCCTATTATAGTGCACTGTCTGATCGTTCCCTGTCCCCTATATAATGCACTGTCTGTTCATTCCCTATCCCCTATATAGTGCACTGTCTGATCGTTCCCTATCCCCTATTTAATGCACTGTCTGATCGTTCCCTATCCCCTATATAGTGCACTGTCTGATCGTTCCCTCTCCCCTATATATTGCACTGTCTGATCGTTCCCTATCCCCTATATAATGCACTGTCTGATCGTTCCCTATCCCCTATATAATGCACTGTCTGTTCGTTCTCTATCCTCTATATAATGCACTGTCTGATCGTTCACTATCCCCTATATAATGCACTGTCTGATCATGCACTATCCCCTATATAATGCACTGTCTGATCGTTCCCTATCCCCTATATAATGCACTGTCTGTTCGTTCTCTATCCTCTATATAATGCACTGTCTGATCGTTCACTATCCCCTATATAATGCACTGTCTGATCGTTCTCTATCCCTTATATAATGCACTGTCTGATCATTCCCTATCCCCTATATAATGCACTGTCTGATCGTTCTCTATCCCCTATATAATGCACTGTCTGATCGTTCACTATCCCCTATATAATGCACTGTCTGATCATTCCCTATCCCCTATATAATGCACTGTCTGGTCGTTCTCTATCCCCTATATAATGCACTGTCTGATCATGCACTATCCCCTATATAATGCACTGTCTGATCGTTCCCTATCCCCTATATAATGCACTGTCTGTTCGTTCTCTATCCCCTATATAATGCACTGTCTGATCATTCCCTATCCCCTATTTAGTGCAATGTCTGATCATTCTCTATCCCCTATATAATGCACTGTCTGATCGTTCCCTGTCCCCTATATAGTGCACTGTCAGATCGTTCTCTATCCCCTATATAGTGCACTGTCTGTTCGTTCTCTATCCCCTATATAATGCACTGTCTGATCGTTCTCTATCCACCATATAATACACTGTCTGTTCGTTCTCTATCCCCTATATAATGCACTGTCTGATCATTCACTATCCCTATTATAGTGCACTGTCTGATCGTTCCCTGTCCCCTATATAATGCACTGTCTGTTCATTCCCTATCCCCTATATAGTGCACTGTCTGATCGTTCCCTATCCCCTATTTAATGCACTGTCTGATCGTTCCCTATCCCCTATATAGTGCACTGTCTGATCGTTCCCTCTCCCCTATATATTGCACTGTCTGATCGTTCCCTATCCCCTATATAATGCACTGTCTGTTCGTTCTCTATCCTCTATATAATGCACTGTCTGATCGTTCACTATCCCCTATATAATGCACTGTCTGATCATGCACTATCCCCTATATAATGCACTGTCTGATCGTTCCCTATCCCCTATATAATGCACTGTCTGTTCGTTCTCTATCCTCTATATAATGCACTGTCTGATCGTTCACTATCCCCTATATAATGCACTGTCTGATCGTTCTCTATCCCTTATATAATGCACTGTCTGATCATTCCCTATCCCCTATATAATGCACTGTCTGATCGTTCTCTATCCCCTATATAATGCACTGTCTGATCGTTCACTATCCCCTATATAATGCACTGTCTGATCATTCCCTATCCCCTATATAATGCACTGTCTGATCATTCCCTATCCCCTATATAATGCACTGTCTGATCGTTCTCTATCCCCTATATAATGCACTGTCTGTTCATTCTCTATCCCCTATATAATGCACTGTCTGATCGTTCTCTATCCCCTATATAATGCACTGTCTGATCGTTCCCTATCCCCTATAGAATGCACTGTCTGATCGTTCTCTATCCCCTATATAATGCACTGTCTGATCGTTCACTATCCCCTATATAATGCACTGTCTGATCGTTCCCTATCCCCTATATAATGCACTGTCTGATCGTTCAAAATCCCCTATATAATGCACTGTCTGATCGTTCACTATCCCCTATATAATGCACTGTCTGTTCGTTCTCTATCCCCTATATAATGCACTGTCTGATCATTCCCTATCCCCTATTTAGTGCAATGTCTGATCATTCTCTATCCCCTATATAATGCACTGTCTGATCGTTCCCTGTCCCCTATATAATGCACTGTCTGATCGTTCCCTATCCCCTATATAATGCACTGTCTGTTCGTTCTCTATCCTCTATATAATGCACTGTCTGATCGTTCACTATCCCCTATATAATGCACTGTCTGATCGTTCTCTATCCCTTATATAATGCACTGTCTGATCATTCCCTATCCCCTATATAATGCACTGTCTGATCGTTCTCTATCCCCTATATAATGCACTGTCTGATCGTTCACTATCCCCTATATAATGCACTGTATGATCATTTCCTATCCCCTATATAATGCACTGTCTGATCATTCCCTATCCCCTATATAATGCACTGTCTGATCGTTCTCTATCCCCTATATAATGCACTGTCTGTTCATTCTCTATCCCCTATATAATGCACTGTCTGATCGTTCTCTATCCCCTATATAATGCACTGTCTGATCGTTCCCTATCCCCTATAGAATGCACTGTCTGATCGTTCTCTATCCCCTATATAATGCACTGTCTGATCGTTCACTATCCCCTATATAATGCACTGTCTGATCGTTCCCTATCCCCTATATAATGCACTGTCTGATCGTTCAAAATCCCCTATATAATGCACTGTCTGATCGTTCACTATCCCCTATATAATGCACTGTATGATCATTTCCTATCCCCTATATAATGCACTGTCTGATCATTCCCTATCCCCTATATAATGCACTGTCTGATCGTTCTCTATCCCCTATATAATGCACTGTCTGTTCATTCTCTATCCCCTATATAATGCACTGTCTGATCGTTCTCTATCCCCTATATAATGCACTGTCTGATCGTTCCCTATCCCCTATAGAATGCACTGTCTGATCGTTCTCTATCCCCTATATAATGCACTGTCTGATCGTTCACTATCCCCTATATAATGCACTGTCTGATCGTTCCCTATCCCCTATATAATGCACTGTCTGTTCGTTCTCTATACCCTATATAATGCACTGTCTGATCGTTCACTATCCTCTATATAATGCACTGTCTGTTCATTCTCTATCCCCTATATAGAGCACTGTCTGATCGTTCACTATCCCCTATATAATGCACTGTCTGATTGTTCCCTATCCCCTATATAATGCACTGTCTGTTCGTTCTCTATACCCTATATAATGCACTGTCTGATCGTTCACTATCCTCTATATAATGCACTGTCTGTTCATTCTCTATCCCCTATATAATGCACTGTCTGATCGTTCCCTGTCCCCTATATAATGCACTGTCTGATCATTCAATATCCCCTATACAATGCACTGTCTGATCGTTCCCTGTCCACCATATAATACACTGTCAGTTCGTTCCCTATCCCCTATATAATGGACTGAAATGCAGAGTGATGTCTTCAGAATCATTGATTCCTATTGGTCAAAGTGAGAGACAGTAAGGTTTGAACGCTTCTTTTTTCTAAATGCGCATTTTGTCATTGTTTTGGAGTGCACCAGCTAATAACATATTCATACTAAAAGCCAAAAAACATACATTTTGATTTCATGGTGACTTTAAAATGCGTCTTCATGTATTATTCATTAAAGGCTGTTGATGAAGTTCACATTAGAACTGTATCAGAAACTTTTCCCATACCTTCATTTTTTTTTGGTCATTTTTAAATTATGTTTCTGCACACATTCCAGATTTTAATTGTATTTTTGGACCCAACACTGCCTTTATCTACCCAGTAAACACTCTTCATCTTCATCTTCATCATCTTCAGTTGAAAGGATGTTTTCTGGATATCACTGTCAGATGTCAAGCAAATCTCGTGCGGATCATCTCAGGGAATCTGACCCACTTCTGCTTTTCCTCTCACAGACAGCAACAGCAAAATCCATAAATTAAAGGAATTAACTGATGGCAACTAAAACACCCGGGGCAACTTTTGTAAGCTGTTTAAATCTTTAAACTTACAACATCTTCTGCACACTTCTGTAATTGAACGTACTGCAGGCGTGTTGTATTAATGAAGGAGAAACTACAAACCGCATTCGTCCTGAGGAAAGCGCGTTCTGCCCCCGGGTCGAGTGTTCTCCCGCTGATCTGAGGAGTGTGTGTGTCTGAGACCTGCAGGAGTGTGCAGGTTGCCTTATTTTCTAATCAATTAAGCAGTTGTTTTGAACAAATAATCTTGTTTTATGCATTTCAGATGTCGGAGGATTATCAGTTCAGTTCAATGCAACTCTTGCCATGAGCACTGCAGAACACTGCCAAAGCGTTATATTTATTATTAATACAGGAAACACACTGTAAACATATCGTTGCAATTAGTTATCACAACTTAAAAATGTGCGTTAGAATAACTTTGCTGGATTTAACTAGTTGAGAGAACTCCACATTTTAAGTTGACTAAACATAACATTTTAAAGGTGCAGTGTGTAGTATTTTGTGTCTATTGACAGAAACGCAATAAAATAAGCATAAACACTCTAAAAAAATGCGTAACCCAAAAGTGAATGGGTTGTTTTAAACCAGCGGTTGGGTAAAATGTTTGCTTAAAACAACCCAATCGCTGGGTTAATCCATTTTCAACCCAGCTTGGGTTGTTTTTACCCAGCATTTTTTAGAGTGTATGTTTTCAGTGGTGTATAAAGACCTTACATGATTCAAGATTCAAGATTCAAGATTCAAGAGTTTTATTTGTCACATGATGAACCGTTATGTGTTTATTAGCTTAGAATGAGCCGTTTCTATCCACACACACCGCGGGTCCCCTTCCAGTGAAGCCGCCATTTTGCGCCGCCATGTTTCTACGGTAGCCCTAAAGGGACAAACTTCTCTAAAAGAGTGCTAGCTACTCTCTACTCTCTCAGACAACGCCATTTTTGTCCTGTGTCGGCTAAGGTGACCATATTTCTGAAATGGAAACCGGGGAATGGTCAAAATACCACTAAAATCTCATTTGTTATTATATTTTAATTAAAAAACAGGGACAATACATTTTTTTTATACTTTTGTTGTTGTGGGCTCCTTATATTATTATTACCATTAATAATTATTATGATTTAGTTTGATTATTAAGATTTTTGGTCTGGATTTAATACAATTCAGCGCACCTGCAAATCTTATTTATATTAAGATTTTCACAAGTTTAAACTGTATAAATTACTCTTTTTTTTTTTTTTACTTCAAATGTTTTGTTACGTTTTTGCTTGAAAATAACTCTTCCTATCTTTAATTGGTCTTGTTATTTTGCATTTTAGGCTTATTTTAAGCATGTGTTTAAGTATGTGTATTAGGGGTGTAACTGTACACAAAACTGACAGTTCGGTACATACCTCGTTTTTGAAGTCACGGTTCGGTACGGATTCGGTACAGCAGTTTTACAAAATTACTTTTTATTAATTTTTTATAAAAAAAAATTGTGTCTGTCCTTAAATGAATTCGGTTATAATTAAAAGTTTCTTAAAGATAATGCTGTAACCTATATAGGGAGCCCTAACTTACATATTGCTATTAAAGATTAACAACAGAGCCCAAACTATTAACCTTAAATTAATTTGCTATTTATTTTTACATATAATAATCAACACTTATAAGCTTCACATAAGGCAGTTTTTGCATTAACATCTAAATCTAATTATAGTTTTTTTCTTTCTCCAATTCGTTGTTGAAATATATTTAGTGCCTGTAATTTTCATGACAGGTTTATTTAAACATACATTAAATAAACAAGATATCACTAACAGGTTAAGTAGTATACAGTATAATGAATATATATAGGCTAATATAACAAATATATAGGCTAATATAGTGCATGTATTCAGTGAAAGAGTTAATCTCTCTAGTCTAGTGAACTCACAGCTGTGGACACTGAATGACTTCTGAGGTAAACGTGATTCTACACGACATTGTTTACAAGCTGTTTTATTGTCTTTCCGCGGTTGAAACACCAATGGATCGATTACACAACATATGATACGTTTCAGTAAGTTTTAATGTGTCCTCAACATACCTTAAGATATTAATTTCTTTAAAGCTCTTGGGAAGAGATGATCGCGATCACTCGCGCGCCGCGCGCTGCCGCTTGAAGTTGAACTGATACGCGTCTATCAGTCACGTCACATTATTGAGCATTAAAACGGCATTTATCGTTTGAATTTCGTGATAAAATGGACTGAATACTTAATACGTTCGTGTGGGAACTCGGATTGAAGTGTGTTCCGTGCTTTAAACAAGCCGAATGTGAAATGTTAAAGATTGCATTCATAACCATCCGGTACACGCGCGCACCGTACCGAAAGCCCTGTACTTTAACGGTTCAATACGAATACGTGTACCGTTACACCCCTAATGTCTATTCTGCACATGTAACGTTATTTTTTGCAACTGTAATTGTTTAGGGTTTTTTTTATATTTATAGTTCAGATGTGTGGTAATCACTGCATTGTGACTGCAGAACTTTTTTGGGGGGGGGGGGGGGGGGGGGGGCAATCCTGCACCCTGTTGAGGCTCTGTTATAAAGCACATACAAACAGTAGCACTTTAATTTAACATGAATAGTTAGTATGTTACTACCTTGAAAGCGATAACGATGTTTCTTTTGATATTTGCTCTCTTCATGAAGTAGCGGTGCACACGCGACCGAGTAGAGTCAGCTTATCTCACAGCGCCTTCTGCTGGTGAAAATAATCACTACACGATTGCTCTTATAACCAGCAGCTGCTGTATGTTGTTGGTTGGCCGTAGTGTTGTTTTTGGCGGCCTGTTTTAATTTTAGTTTTAGTCTAGTCTTTGTGTCAAGCTGTCATTTTAGTTTTTATTAGTTTTAGTCATAGTCATACTCTTTTTAGTCTAGTCAAGTTTTAGTCGACTAAAAGTCTGAGCATTTTAGTCAGAATTATCTATGACTATTTTCGTCTAGTTTTAGTCGATGATAACTGATAACATTTTAGTCAAGTTTTAGTCAATGAAAATTGTATTTTAGTCTCTTTTTAGTAATGCAATTCTATTTAACCCAGTCAATATAGTATAAGTACATATTATTATAGACAAAACAAAAATCTTCTTTTAGCAAACCCATTTCAAACAATGTTATCTTATTATATTATTGTTACCTTATAGACTCAAGAATACATCCATTCCAGACACGGAAGACGCTCTGATTTGAAGTTACAACATATTTATTTTACCAACTAAACATGTTAGAAGTACACACACATACATTTAAATAAAATAAATAAAAACATTGAGATGTCTCTTAAGGTTCGTGGTGTTTTTTCCTGTGATTTTTGTGGCCACATTTCTCCCCATCTTTTTCCACAACACCCGTTTTATCAACCACACGGTGCTCTGCAGTGGCCAAAAAGGATATAAACAGTGAATTCTGAAGTTATATATTATTGAAAACTCAGAGATGTGGATTCAGAGGGTACCACACGACCTTGGTGTTTGTCAAACAGTAACGTTAAGTTAGGTAACGTTAATTCGGCTGGAGAATTTTACACGGGTGGTGGGAGAAAAACACTGATATTCTGGATTAAGACGACAATAAAATCACTGACTAGCCCCTGTAAATGATAAAGACACCTCACGACCGCTGGACAAACAATTACCGTCCGAATAGTGCTTACAAACCCCGACTGCCCGGCCATCGGTCTCGTTCACTCACCGGAGCTAAATCTTCTAAAACGCCGCGCGAGTGGGGCTTGAAGAGAGTGATGTCACCTGCGTCTGCGCAGTGCGCCCTGATGCAGCCCCTGAATGAGACGCACAGAAATACTGCAAAATAATAATAAAAACGCGACTTTTCGTCTCGTCTCATTTTCGTCAACGAAAATGAAGAGACATTTTTGCATAGTTTTTATTTTGTGAACCACATTTAGTCTCGTTTTTATTCGTCATCGTCACATGACCAACATTTACGTTGCGTCTAGTCTCGTTTTCGTCACGTTATAAAGGTTCGTTGACGACGATATTTAGTCATACTTTTCGTTGACGAAAACAACACTAGTTGGCCGCTCTTTTGCAATATATCTGTGGGTTGTTTTGAATGAGCTGTAAAACGGGGACATTTCCGGGGACAGAACACCAAAAACCGGAAAACGGGGACGTCTGGTCACCCTAGTGTAGGCCACCGTAGCTTCGATGTGCTTTGAAAGGGAGGGGTGAGCAGTGGGCGATGCAATTCACAACCTCACCACTAGATGCCGCTAAAATTCACGCACTGCTCCTTTAAGCCAGCATGAACACTTTAAATAGAAACAACGATTCTGTTACATTGTACAGAATGTAATTTGACTTTTTCGTCTTCAGAACAAAATTAATTCTTAATTCTTAATCTTAACTTGCAATTTTAAAAAATAAAAGGTGAAAAAAATGAATGAAGTTTGAGAGGTATTTGCTTTAATATTTCTGATATATTTGCATGTTCGATTGTGACAACTTACCCCATGTAATGTGTCCACATGTGTCTATATTGGGGCATGTTGTCACACAAGGTCATCATGACCTTTCAGGAGTATTTTGTAAATGTTCAATAGTATTTTTGTACTCAAGACATGGGTAAAATGTGACAACTAGCCAGTGGTGTAAAGTATTTGAGTAAATTACTTACTGTACTTAAAGCTGCAGTTCGTAGTTTTGCGCCATCTCTGTTCGAAATCTGCAATTGCAGTTATTCGCCGAATTTTCAACTTTACGCGAATATCTAACAGAATTTCTAACAGTCATTCCAACAAATGAATGTGGAGTAGAGGTGAATTGCTCCCTCTCATAGCTAGCACAAAATAACTGATATTTACCATAATGCACAGAGCAAAACGAGAAAGGCACAACAAAGAAAACTCTGTAACTGAATGAATTAAGCGAACAAGTGTGCTTCTGTTACATAATTCAACCATTGAAATGTCTTGACCAGCAGAAAAAAGCGGTCTCTGCATCTGTTTTGAACCCCTTCAAAACACGGACTTCATGCCACCTTTCAAAAGCCATTTTTATCCTTGTTTTCGCATGGGCCCGGTTGCAGTCTTTTTTTTCCTGTAGCCACTCCGAGGGTGCGTCTCAATCAGCTCCCTAGTTCAGTAGTCAGGACACTGATCAGGGATCAGCCCATTGACTTATGTCCTGATCAGTGCCCTGACTACTGAACTAGGGAGCTGATTGAGACGCATGCACCGCGACAGTCCGAAGTCTTTCGCATTTCTCCAGTCGTTTGAACCTTTCAGGATCTGCCATCAAATTAATACGTTTTATTAAATCAAGTGCTGTGAGAAAACCTCCTACATCCTCACACGCAATATATCCTACTAGCCGGAACACCTTCCAGATGTGACGTAATGACGCAAAGACATGCTTGAATTTCCCGCGGATATCCACCAGTACCACTGGAATTAAAAACATTATTACAAGCTTACCGTTGTAAATCGAGCTAAGGTTAGCAGATAGTATTGAACACTGGCTGGTTATGTACTTGCTCAAAACATTATTTTGAATAATTTTTAACCAAAAAATGTTACGGACTGCAACTTAAAGTATCTTTTCGGCTAGTTTTACTGAGTATCAAATATAAGCAACTTTTACCCTCTACTTGAGTACATTTATGAAATGAAGTAAATGTACTTTTTACTCCAATACATTTTTGATGAGTATTGCAGTTACACATCACATTTTGCATGGCACTTCACTGTTCCTGCAGCCGTTTGTTTCTGCTATAAAGAAGTGATATCGCCATCTAGGGCCATTGAAGGGACTATATCTTGTGCGTTTTGCCTTTACTCACCCTAACATATCACCAGGGCTACTTTACGTGAATCACAGGTGTTTGATTTATGAGATGAGCTCATGACTGCCGCCACTGATGAGACCAGCACATCCAGGCTTTGACTGTTTTACTTCACATTATTTGATTTATCCGCTATATTGACCAGACCTTTTTTGAAAGATATTGGTTTCTTATGGCCTTCTTGTGCACTTGAGCTTCACTGAGACTCGAGAGTTTGTAGATGTTTAAGAGGCTGTTGTGTCGACCTTGATTTATTGCAATATTAAAGCGTTAGTTCACCCATAAATGAAAATTCTGCCATTAATTACTCACCCTCATGTCGTTCGACACCCGTCAGACCTCCGTTCATCTTCAGAACAGAAATGAAGATATTTTAGTTGAAATCTGATGGCTCTGAAAGGCCTCCATTGGCACAATGACACGGTTCACTCTCAAGACCCTTAAAAGGCACTAAAGACGTCGTTACAAAGTCCATCTCACTACAGTGCTTCTACAATAACTTTATGAATCGGCGAGAATAGATTTTGTGCACACAAAAACCCTAAATAACGACTTATATTGTGATGACCGATTTCAAAACAAGGCATAATGAAGCTTCGAAGCGTTATGAATCAGCGAGTCGATTCAGCCGTTTGAATCGCCAAAGTCACGTAATTTCAGCAGTTTGGCGGTTTGACACGCGATCCGAATCATGATTCGACTCAATGATTCATAACACTTCGAAGCTTCATGATGCCTTGTTTTGAAATCGTCATCACTATGTAAGTCATTATTTAGGGTTTTTTTGCGCACAAAAACTATTCTCGTCGCTTCATAAAGTTATTGTAGAACCACTGTAGTGAGATGGACTTTGTAACGACGTCTTTAGTACCTTTTAAGGGTCTTGAGAGTGTAAAGTGCCATTGTGCCAATGGAGGCCTTTCAGAGACATCAGATTTACACTAAAATACCTTCATTTGTGTTCTGAAGATGAACGGAGGTCTGACGGGTGTCGAACGACATGAGGGTAAGTAATTAATGACAGAATTTTCATTTTTGGGTGAACTAACCCTTTAAGGAGTGCAGTTTTATTTAGATTTTCGAAAACAAACATAATTTCTCATCTGACAAATCAATGGTTTCTTATTTTCACTGGTATGTCTCTCAGGTGTTGAGCACTAGTGCATCGTTGAGCCTGTATTTAGTATGAGTTAATACTAAAGTGCAGTTAAAATCAGATACTTAAAGACTTTTACTCAAGTCGTCGTGGAATTGGTGACATGTAATGGAGTCATTTTCTCTGTAGCGAATCTGTACTTTTCCTCAAGTTTGGTTTTCAGGTACTCTTTACATTTATTCTATATTAATTTCAGTAGTATTTTATAAATGTTCATTAGTATTTTGTACTCGAGACATTAATATTTGTGTCTAAAATGTGACAAGCTATAATTATTCTATATTACTTTATTTTATTCTATATATTCTGCTTATTGGAAATGAAGTTGTTGAACCATTTTTCATCTTTCCTCCATTCTTTTACGTTAATAATTAAATTACATTTTTTATATAGTTATATTTTATTATTAATACAGGAAACACCAGTGCTAGTTGTTTGCTTTAATATTTCTGATATATTTGCATGTTCGACTGTGACAACTTACCCTATTAGTGTGAACACATGTGTCTCTATTGGGGCATGTTGTCACAAAAAAATCATCCTGACAAAAAAAATCATCATAGTATTTTTGTACATGAGACGATAATATTTGTGTCTATAATTATTCTTTAATACTTTATTTTATGTATTCTATATATTCTGCTTATTGGAAATCAAGTTGTTGAACCATTTTTCTGTCTTTCCTGCATTACATTTTATTTTTTATATAAATATGTATTATTAATAATACAGGAAACACCAGGGATAGTTGTTTGCTTTAATATTTCTGATATATATCGTGTTGTATTGGGGCATGTTGTCACAAAAGGTCAACATGAAATTTCAGTATTATTTTATAAATGTTTAATAGTATTTTTCTACACGAAAAGTTAATATTGAACTAGTTAATACTAGTTATAATTATTATATAATACTTTATTTTTATTGGAAATCAGGTTGAATCATCTTTCATTCTTTTATTGTAATAATTATATATATAAATAAGTATATTTGATTATTAATACAGGAAACACCAGTGCTAGTTGTTTGTTTAAATATTTCTGATATATATTTGCATGTTTTTATTTTTTATTTTATTTTTTTTATTGCAGATGTAAACAACAATACAACCAATAAGCTTTACAAGCAAAATGGATGACAGTATAAAGTTATAAGAACAGTGGGAAGGAAAGTACAAAAAAAAAAAGACAAATCGTATAATTCCACAAGTTTGACACTTTTTTTGTTGTTAACTTTTTTTAGTGTCCTGATTAAATAGTACAAGTCACAAAGGAAATTATTAAATGTAGGTGTTGATGATGAAAACGTACATCTATGAATATAGTATTTTGTCAGTAAGATGCATACATTTCCTATGTAATCTATGTTATTATATATTTGCATGTTCGACTGTGACATCTTACCCCACATCATGTGTCTCTAATGGGGCATGTTGTCACAAAAGGTCACCATGCGTGTTTTGTAAATGTTCATTTTTGTACTCAAGATGACAGCTAGCTATAATTATTCTATATATCCTGCTTATTTGAAATCAGGATGAACCATCCTTCATGATTTTACTGTAAAAAAATGAAATAGTCTGTTCTGCGATTCGTCCAAACGGACACTGGTGGGCGCCAAACATCACGAAAAGCGTCAGTCCTGCATGCGAGATCTACAGTAATTATGGGTCTCGGCGCAACATCAATTATTCACACTTATTTACACGCAAATAAACAAACACTCAGATAAATAAATAATCGCGTACCTGCGCGGGGAACGCGGGCCGCTGCGCGCTGCCGATGCCCAACACAACTGTCTTTATTTGTCTGCCTGCCGTTAAATAAATGAGAATCTAGAAGTGTAAGATTGTGCCTGTGTGGGTTTAAACTGACGTTGCGCGCGTCTGCCCTGAGAGATCCCGGAGCAGACATCTCCATCTAGCCGTGCGCAATAATTGAAATGGCGCATTTGGCTGCGGGCGGACTGCGAGGGCGCGCAGTGAATGATGTCCAGACGTCATTTGCTTTTAATGGCCTCCAGGAAATTTGCCATTACAATTCTCACAGACATTAGAGCGAAGAGAGGAGCGCGGGGAAACGCGCCGCACGCATGAGCACCGCGTCCAGATCCTGGTTTCTGTTGCTTTGTTAAAAAAGAAAGAAAGAAAAAGAATACGCGTCTTTTATCGCCACTTTATCAACAAGTTCCAGTGCGCCAGAGAGACTTTTACTCGTTCAGGGAAGGGAAATGTGTTGCCTTTGCGAAAGAGCCTGGGGGAATATTACATCAGACGAAATGACAATGATTAAAATCAGCCTTTCTGCCTCTCCAAAGTCTCAGGAACGGCGCGGTGACACTTGCCTGATGCGTAAACCGTTATACGCTGAACTTTAAACCCTCGCCAGCTATTTTTACTTTGCCAAAGAGCGCGAGCTCGGCTAAATAATCGAGGGGAATATCAGGTTTGCATCTGTTCCAATGAGTCTGCTCGAGTTTGAGTTAATTGTCCTCTAATCCTGTGGCCCCAGAGGCGTTTGCGCAGCCCGGAGCCAGAATTCTTCTTTCGGCTCTGCTCTGATTTAGAGACGGATTATTGGCTTCCTTCTGCCCATAAGCAAAGCAGCAGATTCAGCGTGGCCAAAAAAGACAGTGGCGAGGCTGATAGACGCGTGTGTTAAGAGAAATAAGAAGATCAAGAGGGGGAAGGAGAGCTCTGGTCTCCTGGAGAAGGTAAGACAGTCCTGCGCGCGTTTGCGCTCGAGCTCTGAACGCGTCCAGACCACAGCGGCGCAGCTCGTTATAGTCACACACATCCATCCATCCATCCATCCATCCGTGGCGTGTTTTAACGCAGTTTGACGCGGTTTTCAATCCGGACAGGAAGAGAATAGCGCGATCGGATAGAAACTTGCAAAACCTTCATCTGGGAGCGGATTGAGCCGGACTCGGATCGTGATTCGGACACCTACGATGTTTGAAACGGTACCATTTACAATTAAATCTCATCTCAATGTAGAGTAGATGGTTAGTGTGATGGTGCTTTTGTGTTTTATGTGGAATGACTGCGACGCGACGCGACGCGTCCTGAAGGGGAAAAAAAAAACGCATTTACGCGTCAATGTCCTGTGAGATATTCCAAGCGTTTCTGATTCTCGAACCTTATTAAACACCCTCTAGCCATCGAGTACCTGTGTTATTAGCAGGGTATGCCTCATACCTGAAGCTTTATCGCTGTGAGAGAGACGCCATGTTGTGAAATGATCTGAATTGAAGTTTTAACCCGTAGGGCACCGAAGTGAAACTGGAGAAAGAAAGCAGGAAACGCGTTGCGTTCGTCGATTTCATTGCCTGTGTAGGTTGTTCCGACATTGCGCGTTGAAACTAAACGCGTTTATTTGGCAGGAAAACCGACGAAACGTCCCAAAGTTTGACTTACAGTAGCTGGAGATAGTCCAAGCGTGTATGTGGTCAAGGTGGTTCTGAGAGAACTACATAAAAGCAGCTACAAGTTTCTCCTCAAACATTGGGACAGTGTTTTTTGGGAACCAATTCAGGTGTTAAACTAATATCCCTGAACATTGCAGGAAGGTTTTTTTTATATACATACACTCTAAAAAAAAAAGGTTCTATATTGCACCAAAAATGGTTCTTGGCTCGTAATCATAGGGGAACCTTTTTTAGTGCTATATAGCACCAATTTTGGTGCTTCAGTGGTTCTTCAGCGGTTCTTCAGAGGTTCTTCAGAGGTTCTTCAGCGGTTTCAGCGGTTCTTCAGAGGTTCTTCAGAGGTTCTTCACCGGTTCTTTGACTAAGGTGCTATATAGCACCTCTGAAGAACCGCTGAAGAACCACTGAAGCACCAAAATTGGTGCTATATAGCACTAAAAAAGGTTCCCCTATGATTACGAGCCTTTTTTTTTAGAGTGATATATAATTATAAGCCATCAGATCAGGGCATGGAGTGTTTTGGGGGAGTTTGTGTGACATTAAGCGTGACCATCTTTTACTGTGACTTTAACATTGTATTATACTTTTACTCTTCTACCTGGTCCCTCACTTTAACAAAGAGAGAGAGAGAGAGGGAGAGAGAGAGAAGGGGTAAATCCACTATTCCCTCAGCATTAATATCTGGGCTTTTGGTTACAACGCCCGTAGCTATATGGAGATGAGGGATAGCTTCATATGCCAAAACGTCTTAAGTCTTTTTTTCTTTTTTTTTTCAATGGAATCTGTAATGTATCATCTTGCCTGTGTATTAAATGAACATTAGCGCTCAGGGCTTGGTGGCAACACCCTGGAAAAATTCTGCCGTCTGCCTTCAGCGCATTGCCTCCAGCACTGGAGCTGAGCGGAGCCCATAACAACCGCCTTCTGTTTACCATGTATGGGTAAAATAACTGGCGCACAAATGAGCCACTGCATGGAAGAACTTGTCGTTGAAATCCCTTTGAACTGCAGGTTCACAATGAAGCAGTCTTTATGACAACTGGAATATGTTAAGTCGTATTTCCATGGGCATTGTGAGGTAGAGTTTGGACGTGTACAAGCAGGCCTTTAAGTTCAAAACAGAGGCAAAGTGAAATAAAAAGAACACTTCTTTATAGGAGAACACTCGGCTGATGTGGGGTTTGTGTGTGTGAACGCTCTTGGATTCGAATTTGAGATTTATATTCATTTAGCAGATGCTTTTATGCAAACTGACTTAAAAATGTAGCAGATGAGAAATGCTCCAATCCAAAGTTTCAAAATTGCTCTGAAAAGCACTAGAACTGGATTTGAAGAGTCGTTTGAGATTGAGCATGAACAATTGATAACTGTGCATTGAATTGCTCGGTTGTGCACAAGAGAAAACGCAGTAAAACGTCACACCAAATGTTTGCGTTGGCGTGCATTCATTTAGCAGATGCTTTTATGCAAACTGACTTAAAAATAAGGAACACTGTGATAAGTGCTATGAGAAATGCTTTCATAATTGCTCTGAAAAGAGTTAGAACAGAGATGAAACTAGAGTAAAAGAGTCATTGTGCACAGAGAAAACGCAGTAAAACGTCACACCAAACCTTTACGTTGGCGTGCATTCATTTAGCAATGCTTTCTAACTTAAAAATAAGGACCAATGTAATAAGTGCAATGAGAAATGCTGCGATCCAAAGTTTCAAAATTGCTCTGATAAGCACTAGAACTACATTAGAAGAGTCGTTTGAGATTGAGCATTGAATTGCACAAGAGAAAACAACGTAAAACACACCAAACCTTTACGTTGGCATGCGTTCATTTAGCAGATGCTTTTATGAATACTAACTAAAAATAAGGACCAATGTAATAAGTGCAATGAGAAATGCTCCAATCCAAAGTTTCAAAATTGCTCCGATAAGCACTAGAACTACATTAGAAGAGTCGTTTGAGATTGAGCATGAACAATTGATAACTGTGCATTGAATTTCTCGGTTGTGCACAAGAGAAAACGCAGTAAAACGCACACCAAACCTTTACGTTGGTGTTCATTCATATAGCAGATGCTTTCTAACTTAAAAATAAGGACCAATGTAATAAGTGCAATGAGAAATACTCCAATCCAAAGTTTCAAAATTGCTCTGAAAAGCACTAGAACTACATTAGAAGAGTCGTTTAAGATTGTGCATGAACAATTGATGCATTGAATTGCTCAGTTGTGCACAAGAGGAAATGTAATGCAAGTGTGCAATGAGAAATGCTCCAATCCAAAGATTCAAAATTGCTCCGAAAAGCACTAGAACAGAAACGAGACTAGAGTAGAAGAGTCATTTAAGATTGTGCATGAACCACTGATAACTGTGCATTGAATTTCTCGGTTGTGCACAAGTGTAAATGTAATAAGTGCAATGAGAAATGCTCCAATCCAAAGTTTCAAAATTGCTCCCAAAAGCACTAGAACAGAAACGAGTCGTTTAAGATTGTGCATCGAATCGCTCAGTTAAAAGTGCATTAACGGCGGCGGCGGCGGCGAGGGAAGATCCTTCCATCCTGGAGATCCAGCGCTGGTGGAAGTTGAGTGATCCTCAACCTCGGCGAAGCCTGGAATTCCACGTGAGTGCGCACAATGCCCTCGTTTCCCAAATGTTCAGATTGGTTGCCGAGGTGTCGGAGGATATCACATCTAGCACATAACACGACCTTTAATTAGAAACTTGGCGTGGTTTTTTTTCTCTTCCCCTCCTCTTTCTCTCCCATCCCCGGAGGCGAACACCTCGCGTATCTCTCTCGCTCTCCCTCTCTCTGCAGTGTTAATAAACATCCTCGTATCCTGCCCTCGGGCGGCACCAGTGAAAAGATGCAAACATACTTCATTAGAGCTGTGGCAATAATTTGTAAGCTAAATATGCGACGGGGCAGATGAGAAAACGATCTGATAAGTCTCGCACAGGCGCTCAAGGTGGGAGAGACACTAACGCACGGCGAAGGCGCATCAGCAGCACAGCAGCAGCAGCATCACCTCTCCATGGCTTTCCCGTTTGTCTGCTTCCAGGAAGGGAGAAGCATGTCACGCCTGTCTCTGACCCGGTCTCCGGTCTCTCCTCTGGCCACGCAGGGGATTCCACTCCCGGCTCAGCTCACCAAAGCCAACGCGCCCGTGCACATCGACGTGGGTGGCCACATGTACACCAGCAGCCTGGCGACCCTCACCAAATACCCAGACTCACGGTAAGACCCCTGCCCTCTCAGAGCCTCCTGTTACGCAGAAGGGTGTACAGTCAGCGGTTACTTTTCCATGGCTTTTTCAGAGTGTGCAAATGTACCTCGGCCAGATTATTTTTGCATTATAGAAACCATTAAGAACTGTTATAGTCATTTTACCTGAAGTACGACAAAGTCTGACAGCTTTCACTCTTAGCAAAAAGGGTTCCTGCCTCAATTCGAAAGGGTTATAGTGTGTTTATGGGCTGCTTAATTCATCAAATAGAATTACAATTAAAAATGTATTCTATACATGAAGCGACTGACGTTCATTTGAACACTTTTGAACATTTTTGCGTAGCTCCGGTCACACCAAATACTGAGACATTCACAAATTCACCTGCATTTTTGGTTACGCTGATCATTTTCAACGAAGCGTTGTATTAAATTAGAGATGGTCAAATCCCTCCGTTTCTCCCAGACTCTATAGTGTTTGACGCTGTTTACTCCATTATGTGTTCTGATGACGTCTGAGTAATGCCGATATGATCACACTCCCTCTCTGAGACTTTATTAGGAGAATTGTAAGCACTCGTGGACTGCAATCATTGCTGACATTAATTCTCGTTTCAGAACACTGGAATAACTTGCATTGCACTTTGATCAGAAGTTTCTTTTCGTTTGATTTTTACTGTCGCTATTATAGTTTATGTGAGTTTTGACATGTTTTGCGATTGCTTGTGCTTTAATTGGCAAAGCAGTGGTTATAAATAACATGAAGCATATTCTATTCTGTTTGTTTGTTCACTTAAGTCATGCATAAAGATGTCTTCGATGCATAACATCAAATTGAACATCTGCTCAAATGCTCAAATTCTTCATTCTGAAATGATGCTTCGTTGATTTTTAGTGGTTTTATGAAGTCAAGTTCAGTTTTTGTCTTCATTTTCAACACTAGATCTGTTGTTTTATTGTTTTAAACCATACAAACATGCATCAAAAGTTGTGCACAACTGTGAGAATAATCATAAATGTTTCTTGAGCATCAAATCCTCATATTAGAATGATTTGTGAAGGATCATGTGAGACTGAAGGAATGATGATAAATTCAGCTTTGATCACAGGATATAAATTACACTTTACTATATATTCACATAGAAAACAGCTGTTTTACATTGTAATAATATATCAGATTTTTTCTGTATTTTTGATCAAATTATTGCAGCCTATGGGGAGACTTTTAAAACATAATAAAATCGTAGCGACGCCCAACTTTTGAATGTGCATGTAATGCAATGGCATTAAGTGCATCTTAACTGTCCAAATACTTTTTGAAGCAACTTTTGAGTCTGCATACATTATTGCCTACTGACAAAGTGGGAAACCCACTCATGGATGCAAACACACACACACACACACACCCAGTTAAAGAAACACTCTCCCGGCCCTCCGCCTCAGAGGCCGAGCTGACAGCTAAGAGAGTCCAGTTAAAGAAGCTTAAGTTGATGGTGTCTTTTAATAGATTGATCCCTTAATAATGCAGAGCGGGAAAAGAAACTCGCTCTATAACTAATGTGTGAACATTCATCTCCCTCCAGCTCAGTCGGCTGAAGTGACAGGACATATGAAAGTTTCATGCTCATTCTGTGGGGTCTTTCTAACAGACACTGTGTTGTGATCGTATCACAACGGCTCATACTGAGATTATTACACAAAATATCTACAATAGATAATCAAATGTTTAGCTTGAGACAGTGAGACAATTCTGTCGAGCTGCATGACTGTTAGTTGAAGATTTTTTAAATGTATGAAAAATGCTTCAAGAAAGCGACAAAAGGACAAAAGATATGTGATCAGATTTGTAGTGTAATATTAATGAATCCTGGATCCGCCTACTCACCTGTCAATCATGTGCCTTCCTAAGTACGAAATATTGTGTTTTGTACTAAAACGTATATTATTTCAGTTATTTTAGTATATTTGACTGTTTATATATATATATATATATATATATATATATATATATATATATATATATATATATATATATATATACATTTGTAAAAAATATAATTTCTAATTTTTATGATTTCAGAGTTGACTGACTAGCTGTCTGTTCACTCTAGAATCATAGAAATTATTTTTTATGCATCCTGCACCTGCCTATTCACCTGTCAATCATTATCTTTTAAAATAATATTTTCGGTTAATTTCGTATTTATGACTGCATATGTATATATAAACTTTTTGTTCTTCAAAGAATCCTGAAAATAATATCACAGGTTATAAATATAAATATATAAATCCTCATATTAGAATGATTTGTGATGTGACACTGAAGACTGCAGTAATGATGATAAATTCAGCTTTGATCACAGGAATAAATTATACTTTAAAGTATATTAAAATAGAATTTTTTTCTGTATTTTTGATCAAATAAATGCAGCCTTGATGAGCATAAAATACTTCTAGTAGTTTCCAAACTTTTGATCAAAATATATATATATATATTTACAATTTCAGAGTTGATTAACTAGAAGTCTGTTAACTCTGAAATCATAAAAATAACAATGAATGAATTCTATTGCATCCTGGACCCACTCACCTGTCAATCATTCATGCAATCGCATATTTTGCATATTTTAGGTCTTGTGCATGTGTTTGTTTAGGGCTTTTCCATATTCCGGGCTCAGATGTTTATGCTGCTCATGCAGTGACGCCCATCGGTGACTTTGGATCAATAGCAGATGAGAGCAGGACCTCAGTGTCGGGTCAGGCTGGTGTAGATCTCTCTTCTACAGGAAGTGGAGGCCGTCTGACAGGAAGTGTGTGTCTGAGCCCTCATGCCCAAAGCGATTCGCGGTTCTCCTGCTGGAGACAGACACAGCGCTCACACCGCCAGTCAGTCAGAGTATCGAGTGGTTCTTTAGTTCACTTTTGAGTGTTTAATAAATGAAACTTCCTCAAACTGGTTTACATGCATAAACTATTCCTATTTCCCAGAATGCAGATTATGGCCTTGATCAGCCTTAAGTGTGTTTATTATAATATATTCACACAGACGTCACTGAATCACAGTGGATTATTCTTCAAACAGAGCAACTTTGCATCTTTGAGTACATTTTCATAATTGTTAAGAGTGTTGAAAGGTTAAAATCAGGAGAATTCAACTTTGTGCCTTCCTTCCAAATATTGTTTTTTAAATTATAGTATTTTAATAGTTATAGTTAATTTAGTATTTGAGTATATACAGTGTATACAGTATATAATATATATATATATATATATATATATATATATATATATATATATATATATTATATATATATATATATTTTTTTTTTTTTTTTTTTTTTTTACAAAAAATATATTTTTTAGATTTAAGTTAACATAAATTATAAAAATAGAAATGTGATTTTTTTTTTTTTAAATATCCTTTTTTATTCTTATGATTTTAGTTTTAACTAGCTTGTAGTTGGTTGACTGAAATCATTAAAAATATATACATAATTAATTAATATATCATTTTTATATATATATATATATATATATATATATATATATATATATATATATATATATATATATATATATATATATATATATGTATATATATATATATATGTATATATATGTGTATATATGTATATATGTATATATATATATATATATATATATATATATATATATATATATATATATATATATATATATATATATATATATATATATATATATATATATATATATATATATATATAATATAATTTTGCAGTCTGTTGACTGAAATCATGAAAAAAAAATATTTTTTAATTTACAAAAAAATATTTTTTACACTTAAGTTAACATAAAAAAATATAAATATAAAATATATATATATATAATTCTTATGATTTCAGTTACCTGGCTAGCAGTCTGTCTGTTCACTGATTTTTTTTTATTAATTTTTTTACATTTACAACATTTTTAAGACTTCTATTAACTCTGAAATTATTATTAAAAAAATTAGATATATTTATATATTTTTTTTAATTATTATTAAAAAGATACTTTTTTATTCTTGTGATTTCGGAGTTGAGTGCTAACTAACCAGCTTTTTCACAAAAAAAAGTGAAAAATGTATACTCCGATCCAGATGAAGGTTGATCAAGGCCAGATCTTTATTCAGGACATGATAAATATTTCAACGCACATAATTCATAGGTTGAAGAAGTTTCATTTTTCAAGATTTCGAGCAGTCAAAAGAGCCTCTAGTTGAAGAATCGCCCTCATATGGCACACATCCACTGAACTCA
>NC_137115.1:54582496-54597935 GCF_949357685.1 Gobio gobio | reverse complement strand
CTCTCTCGTATCAGGCTCTTCATCGTGTCGGACTGTAAGAAGAGCGCTAGAGAACGGGTCCCGTTGAAAACAGAGAGAGCTTCTTTTAATACCTTACCGTTCCCCTCGTTCCCTCCAGCGCTGCTGCGCCGCATGCATTTTGTCATCTGCACTGTGAAGGGCAAAAGAAAAGAAAAAAGACATGGGAGAAAAGAAAAGAGCAGCCCTAACTCTCCACGTATGGAGGTCAGAGACGTGTCCCAGCCAAAGTTATATATACATTTTTCCCTTATAATGTCCATTTGCAATGTTTTCGAACAATCTACAGTTGTTTTTTAAAGCTTATATTGCAATAGATTGCATGCAATTTAAACATTTTCTGCTTAGATGCTGAAATGTACAATGTTAGACAGCAACATTGTGTCGGCCCAGATCCGGCCCATATTTGTGTGCAATCCACACAAAGTGCTGTCTGGGTAATTGCCTGATTTTATAATAGTCCATTTTTTGTATAGGGGAGAGCCAACGCTATCTCACGACCAATTCGTACATATTTTACGAGGTGGCTAATTCGTACGAATTTGTATGACCTCACTTGTAAGAATTTGTACGTTTTGTCTAAACCCCAGTGACGGGTAGGTTTAGGGGCGGGGTTTGAGGTAGGTCATTCGTAAGAATTCATACGAATTTGTCAACTCGTCAAATACATACGAATTAGCAAAAATCGTACACATTCGTACGAGTGAGGTCGTACAACTTCGTACGAATTAGCCACCTCGTAAAATATGTACGAATTGCCGTGAGATCGGGTTGGGAGAGCGGGGCACAACCTAACGCTTTTTGACTTTCTCAGTTTGTGTAAATCCACTTGGGGTATAGAGTATTTATTTTTTCCCACATTAATTGCACACATGTCTAGTGCAATGTAACATGACCAAATAACAGCTTAAAATGTTACCTGATATAATCAAAAAAATATACAAGACAAACTAAAATATTTTGTCAACAAAATACAAATATTCACTTTTTAAATAAAATAATGGCATTTTTTAATCATTAAAAAACAAGCATTTTTGATTTTGACTACAAACACATTGCTAAATACAGCTATACAGCATAGTTCAAAACATAATAATAATGAATAATTTCTGAACATTAACTCTCAGACATTATCAGGGCTCTACATAGCGACCATTTTGGGCGCATTTGCGCCTGAAAATTACTGCGTGCGACTGTAAAAAGATATTTAGGCGCACCGGTGCGAGTGACCCGATCGATTCTCATTAATAAATGTAGCCTATAATACAATCGGAATAAAAACTACAACTGCCAAAGTGCATCAACACTGACTGAGCAACAGTTGCGTTTCGTTCGATCGACTGCTTGTCATGCCTTCTGTCAGCAGAGCAAGTGCAAAAAACGTGTGCAACGGACTACACTTCACAGATTGTTTACCAGGTGAAACGGGTGTGACGCGGCCATGCGCACTTACCAGACGCCTCGCGCTGATGTTTATTTGCAGCCAAATCCAAATTAACTAGAAATACCACATTTGGTAGGACCAGGCCTGGTCTCTCCGGTTTGTGTCCCGGTAACAATGATTGGTAGTAAAGGACCGGGTGATTACCCACCACAATTATTAGCTTTTCCTCCATTTTAGATCGTTCTTCACTCTTCATTCACCGGTGTTTTAAACAAACGCTATTGGCTAGCGTCTGCTAGGATATTTGCATAGGGTGATCTAATTGGATGACGCCTGCGTTGGCGCTTGAAAAGTTGAGAAATTTGCAACTTTTGCCACTTGCAACGCGAGTGAAGCGACGCAACGGAACCCACAATTCAGTTCGTCAACGCATGACGTCACCCATTCAAAGTAAACGAGAAGCGTTGACGCCGACGCCCCGTGTGAATGCGGCGTTAGGCCATCAGCTTCAGTCCACAACTTTTCTCGTGTTTAAAAATGACTAGATGTATATATGAGAGTACATCATAAATCCATTTTCCAAACCGTGTTTTTATCTTACCCTGAATCACTACGGTACACATATAATAAGTGTTTATATTCTGACTATTTTATTCCAGTTTGGGTCGCAGCGCTGCGGAGGAGCACAGTCCCTGCGAGACTCGCCATAGACATAAACAGAGAGAAGTAGATCCGGCTGCAATGTTCTTGCGTGAGACGCATGCAGTTCGGTTTATTAGCGCCAGAGCGCCTAAAGTTATGGACTGCTATTGCTCCGAGTTGGCATGATTGCAAATGTTATACTGACCTTGTACAAAAGTCCAATAGACAAGCTGATGTTAAGTAACAACGTTTTAGCCACAATACTGTTTATTTCGTGAAAACTACACCAGAACTGTTGCGCATCTCCAAGCGGTTCGATTCGAATGAATCTATTTGAACGATTGAATTAATGAATGACTCGCACATAGACTTGACACGCCACCTACTGGCGGTTTTATTTTCTTATCTATATTTTGGATGAACTTTTTATTTAAAATATCAAACTTTTAAAGTTTAAATTGTACATAACCCATTTCTAAATTCAAAAACTTATATCATTATTATATTATATTATATATATTATATTATTATATATTATATTATATATTATATTTAAAACATTCATGCAACACTATTTACCCATGAGCTGCACGCGTCCCGTCATCTTAAACAGTCTAAACACCTCAGATAGAGCTGCTGTGCCACTTCTACACTGCGAAATTCCTAAGTTTCGGTTCCGAAAACGGTTCTGGTGCAATGTGTGTGCGAATCGCTGGAAGCGTATGACAGCCAGTGTTGCCAAGTCCGTGGTTTTCCCGCGGAATTGGGCTACTTAAACACTGTTGCCGCGGGCTGTGTTTCATGTCCGCGGGTTGAAGCGACCCCAATTATGTGATATTTAGCCCTGGAAATGTTTTACCGGAGAAGCCCCCCTGAAACGCGATTGGGCTTGTTTTGGGCTAGTTTTGAGTAGCAATTGTGCGGGTTTTGTTGTAAAAACCTGGCAACCCAGGCTCACCTCATCATTGCCTGCCGCTTCCAGGAGTGCAACGCAGTTCAGCACTGAAAGCCCTCGCGCTACACATTTACGGTTTTGCGTCAGATATTTTCTCGTTGACCACCAGCATGGCGAAGAGAAAGTCACAAGTATGGATTCATTTCCAAAGAATGAATGATAATGAAGCAAAATGTAACACATGTGAAAAGTTAATAACATGCAAAGGAGGCTGAAATAGCAATTTGACAAAACATTTGCTAAAGCACAGAGTGCCACAGGGCTTATACCAGATTTATAGTGAAAGGCCTATATATATATATATATATATATATATATATATATATATATATTTGTCAACCGTTGAGTCACCATGGTTTAGGTAAGCGTTAGGCAAAATTACCTTTGTAATGCTGAATTGCAATTTATTATTATAAGTTCACTGAATTACTATTAAATTAATATACAACTAATTAATAAATATAACTAATAAATATAATTTATAACTTGGTTTTATTCAGAGACAGAGAGTTAAAATGTAATAAGACAATTTCAGAGGTGTTCATTTGAAAAAAAAAAGTGTTGCAAGAATGGCTTAATTAATACTGTAATATATGTACAGTACAGGACTTTTTTGACATTGCCAACCTGTAAATTAATTTTAGAGCAAGTAATAGACACAAAATGGATTGTTTGAGTTGCGTATTGTGCCTTTTTCCTTTACCACTATTTGTTTAATAATTTTAATGGAACCGGAATCGTTAGGCGGAACCGGAACCAGAACCGGAACTGGAACTGGAAAATTTCTCACGATTCCCAACCCTAAATATAATGGCATATTTCTAATAGGGGCTCATTGTAACACACACCCCATCTGCACAACTGGGGTTTAAACCACGGCTCGTGTCTTCTGCTGTTAGATCAGCATTAAAGAACATCTCAACTGTTAAATAACAGATATAAGATTAAAATAATATCGGATTTGTCTTATTTTAAATAAATACAAAACACAGAGATGAAAACTTAAGTAAGAAATTAACTTTTGCTATGGTTAAATACATGTTCAGTAATATCTTCCAGAGATTTTTTAATTTTGGCGCTATTTTTTCTCTAAATAATGTTGATATGGCAACTAGTAAATACATGTAAGTTTCGTCCCGCGCTCCCTATGGAGGTTAGAGACGTGTCCCAACCAAAGTTATAAATGCTATCATATACATTTTTCCCTTATAATGTCCACTTACACAATTTTGTACGCTTAAATTGAATAACCATCCACGTTTGGAGGTTAGAGACGTGTCTTGGCCAGTTATCATTGCATTTTTCCCGTTTACGATGTTTTTGAACAGTCTAAAGTTATTTTTTAAAGCTTGTATTGCATGCAGTTTGAACATTTTCTGCTTAGATTAGATGCTGAAATGTGCCGTGTGAAACTCCAGACAGCAACCCAGGGGCACGTTCAAGCTCAAACCGGTGCGCAACGTTTTGCTACGGTTTCCGGGTTGAACGTCATGTTTCCTGTGTGCAACGGGGTTTGAGAGATGTTTTCTCTTGTTTGGTGGGGGTGTCAGAAATGTGTCCGCTGCAGCTTAGTATACGCAACAATTGAAGATAATATAGAAGACATGTTTGTCTTTTCATCCTGAAATGCGAGGCAAATGTTGGATCACAATAATTAGGAACCACAAATCCCTTCACTCTTTTATTCTGGACAGCAAGGGCAGTGACTGTAACATCGAGCTAGTCCTAGACTAAATTGCATGTTTGAGCTGTTTTAACTGAAAGAATCTTGCACTGACAAATCTTAAAATATGTCAGTGGCATTGTTTCTTCTCAAGATGCACACCAGTAATGTTTTTTTCTTGGGCACATTTATAAAAGTTACTTATATGTCCTAATTGAACTAAGGCCTAATTCTGGCTTAGTCTAAGCCCTGTCTGTGAAACCGGGCCAACATGTTCAAAATGCATGCAATCCATTGCAAAAAATAGCTTTAAAAATAACTTTAGATTGTTTGAATACATTGTAATAGGCCATATAAGGGGAAAATGTATATGAAAATATATATAACTTTGGTCTGGACACGTCTCCAAACGTGGATAATTATTCAATATAAGCTTAAAAAATATGTGTAATTGTTTGAAAACATTGTAAGTGGACATTATAAGGGAAAATGCATAGGGTAAACATACCTATTAAGCTCGACAAAATCTACATTGAGACATTTTAGTGCGCAGGGTATTGGTTTGAGTACAAGAAGTTATGTTAAAATAAAATATGAATCTCTCACACAATAATATAAAATTTTATTTTAAATGACAAACGCATTTAAATTAAGTTATACATCATTAAATGCAAAGAGTCTGGCTGTGCTTAATGGGTAATATTTAAAGTCTGTTTATTAAGTATTTCCATAGAAGTTTAATGTGGATGAGCTTAAAGGAGCACACTGAGCTTTATTGGAACAGCAAAGCTTTTTTAAGTAATAAATATTATTAAATTAAATTTAAAAGGACAATTTGGCTAAATAAATAATTTAGGTCATGTATTACGTTCATACATATTTTAATATGAACAGCTATTATTGAAAATATCTATGAAATTATACTTTCTCTTAGTGATGTCACACTGAAGCTTTGCGTTTCATAGTAAGCTCGTCTTACAATAATATGATTTCTTTAATAATTACAGCAGTGTAAAACCACAGAACATCAATAAACTGTAAATGTATAATATAATGGATTTAAAAGTACAAGCCAGTAATGCCTGTGAAGTAATATATTAGTGTAGCACACAATCTTATACAGCCAGTAAGCTAACAATGTTCCATAACATCTGCGCTATGTTGCTAAAACTATCTTTTGGATCGAACTGTAATTATTTCCCTCATCCAGGTTCCAGGTTATAATATGCAAAAGTCTAAACATTAATCTCTTAATTTTGCATTAAGAAGTTATACTTATCGAAAATAAAGGCTTAAACATCAAAAAAAAAATGCACATTTAAGGGGCTCCTCTTCTGGGGAAAGTTTTCAGACAGCTTTTAAAATGGCCGCCAGACAGTGTGAACACATGGATACCCATATCTCTGATTAGCTTAACATTACAGGAGGTATATAGTAAAAAACACATCAATTGGTTAAGACATCAAGTAGGATGATAAATATTTTTTTTCTTTTTATAATCTGAGCTCAAAGATAGTAGTGTGCTTAATGGGTACTTAAGCTTAATAGGTACGTTTACCCTATGTAAAATATATAACTGTCAAGACACGTCTCCAAACGGGAATGTTTAAAGCGTAAGCGCTATGTAGCAACAAAAAAAAGAGGCAGATTTCAGCACTAATTTAAGCAGAAACTGTTCAAATTGCATGCAATCCATGTGAAACTGAGTGTTTTATAATACACTGTAAACCCTACCGTCCCAAATAATGAATTGGTTTAAGTAGAGCCAACTCAAATTTAACAGATGAGTTCAATCAAATGAACTTTTATGAGTATTTAGAACTTTCTTTTTCTTTTGAGTTCACAAAACTGACACATTTTAAGTCATTTGAATTGTTTCATTGTTTTGAGTTTTATGAACTTGTTTCTTTTAATTTAGACAAGCTTGGGCTGGGATTTCCCAGCATGATTTCTCCTAAAAAGGGAGAGTAAATGCTCAAATTAAATGTTGTATAATGTTTTTTTTTTTTGTGCAAGATTAATGTTAAGGTGGTGATTTAGTGTTTAATGTTTTGCTTGAAGAGTTTCTGTTTTGTTTTTGTTTTATTAGATGTACTCATTCAGCAAGTGCTATGCTAATTCTATCAAAGCATTGTGTTACCAATTAGCAAAGTAGCATTTATTGAATTGGCTAGTTAAAGCTAGCCAAGTTTCCACTACTAAAAATATTTAAGTTGATAATTTTAATCTGTAAATTAGCTTACTCAAATATTTTAAGTTATGAGCGATTAAAATGTATGAATACAAAATAAAAAAATCAGCAAGTTCTGCTTACTTTAACCTTAATTTTCGTAACTTAAAAAAAAACGGCTTTACAGTGTAGTCAAATTTTCAAGTCATCCGCGTATGGAGGTCAGAGACGTGTCTTGACCAGTTATATATACATTTTTTCCCTTATAATGTCCACTTACAATGTTTTTAAACAATGTAAAGTTATTATTTAACGCTTATATTGCAATGAATTGCATGCATTTTGAACATTTTCTGCATAGATTAATGCTGAAATGTGAAACTTATTGCCGTGTTTTATTTTTCAACATAGCGCTTAAGCTTTAATCATCCCCGTATGGAGGTTAGAGACGTGTCTTGACCAGTTAGATATGCTTTCATATACATTTTTCCCTTATAATGTCCACTTGCAATGATTTCAAACAATATATATATATATATATTTTTAAGCTTATATTGAATAACCATCACGTATGAGAGACAAGGTTTGACCAGTTATATATACTTTCAGAAACATTTTTCCTTTATAATGTCCAGTCACAACGATTTAAAGTTCTTTTTTAAAGCTTATATTGCAACAGATCGCATGCATTTTGAAAATTTTGTGCTTCGATTGGATGCTGATATGTGCCACGTGAAACTTATTGCAATGTTTTATAATACTCATAATTTATGTTAATGTTTATAATATTTTAAAATCTTCATGCCTTAGCAGATAAGATCTGTGCGATAATATAGCTTACATTTCGCGAATCAAGCAGTTAAGATTTGCTATATAGTATTTGTATATGTGAGTATACTTAAAAAAAAGTTACATATCCTACTTTATAGATAGAGCTGCAGAAAATGTCTTTTACATTTTGCAGCGATACGGTTGATCCTTCTCTGTCTGTTTTCTGCAGAGAAACCGCGCACACAATCACTCATGTAGTTTAGTTACCATTCAGCCTGTGTGCAGTTCATGTTTATATCAATCTTTATGCAGATTACTCTGCAGACGTTGCACACAAAACCATATCCTCGCATGAACTCGAATCATTTCCACACCTCAGCTCCTCGCGTGATGGAGAGACGAGGAAGAATAGTACCATCTGGACTTGTGGGAAATTAAGAAAAACTGAAAGGGCAAAAAACCCCTGGCAAGATCCCCGTGAGGAAGATGGAGAGAGAGAGTTTGGCAGTCTGCTGTTGTCTGCCTGGATAAAGAAGCGGCGAAGCCTCGAGGTCCGTCACTGACGGGCTCCAACGAGCACACGAGATCCTGCCAAACGTCTTGACTGTCGCCCCGCGGGCCGCGCTGATACCCCTCTGAGCAAAACATGCCACCCTGCACCCCAAACCACACTGCTTTTTAAAGATTCATTCACTTATTGGGTTTTATTTATGGTCTTATTTGTATTTTTATGAGTGGCGTTTGCAGTAATGCATCACCTTTGCTCAACTGGTGACTTGTATTCGTATTCAGAAAGCATAAACATCCATTGAAAAGATTTATTTTAAGATTTATTTTTAATATTTTAATTTGTTTTGTGTTCATTAATAGCATCACTATCACTCATAGTTAAAATTACATTTTGAAATACTAATCTTGAATATTGCATGGGCAAACACTTTTATTTAGACATCTAGTGAGTATTTATTGTCTACTGAAAAGACTTTTAACCTAGGATTTGTATTATTTATTGTTGTTCAGTCTATGAATGCGGCCTGAACCCGTTGAACAGATACGTTTATATTAGTGCTGGGAATCGATAAAAAAAATGAACGAATGAATCACATTTTTTTTCTGTAATTAATCACGATTAATCGCAAGTTTTTAATATTTAACATTTTTAATATTTTGATATTGTAATAATTTCAGTTACTCTCCAAATTAATGTATAAACAATTTTAACTATGAAACATTAATGACGTTACAGTACAGTATAACTGAAAGCTGCCAATTTCAACATTTATTAGGCTTTAAAAAAACTACTTTTAATTTAAGTGAACTTAAAACAATCTTTACATAAACCCAAAATAATAAATGTTATATTTACCCATGGCCTTCCCTGTTAGACATATACAGAAATGTAATAGTTATAAAAGACCTTTCTTAACTGCATAAATAATAAATGAAATATAGATGAATCATCATTAAAGCTAAAAACATTTCTGTTCCCGTTGTTCTTTGATGAACATTAATGACAGGCATCATCAGTGCTCCTGTCACTTTAAGAACAGCCGCGGATCTGAAGCGCTGTCACGCACATCTCATTTCCTCACAACTCTTTAAGTTCATTTAAGACGTTATTTAACTAATTTAAGACTCCTAATATGAAAATACTCAAAATTCTCTGTGTTGTTGTTATTGTTTGTTCATGAGCAAAAGAGAACTCGATGTGAGCAGGAGACTGACGCGAGTCTGTCTGTGTGTGTGTGTGTGTGTGTGTGTGTCAGAGTGTCCCTCGATTAGCTGACATGAGACACAGCCACACAGACAGGACATTGACACACACACACACACACACAGGACATTGACATACAGCGCGTTCTCTTGTGTCTTGTCACGCTTGGAAGCATTTAGATGAATAGGAATGTGATCATGTAACACTAGTCAAAAATGGATATAAAATCGGACACTGCATTATTTGCGTTAAATATTTTTAATGCGTTAAGCTGAAAAAATGTGTCGCCCGCGTTAACGCATTAATTTGCCCAGCCCTAGTTTATATTAAATAAAACCAACAGTTAATACACTATCATTCAAGGGTCCTATCATAAACCTGGCGCAATGCAACGTCCAGGCATGATGCATGTGTGTTTTGCTAGTTTCATCCCGACGCAGTTCTCATGTTCACGTCCAGCTCCTCGTTGTTAAAATATCAAATGCACTGCTCATCTGTTCACCCATGGACGTCTGGTCTGAACACCAGGTGTGATCAGGAGCATTGCTGGAGCGTTGCTATTGTGAGGAACTGAAAACCACTGACCATTGACCAACACACACCTGCTCTAAAGTCAATAGCGCCATTACTGTGCGTTCACACCAGACATGACTTGCGCAAAGTTGGACGCTTGAACATTTTGAGTTTACTCGCTTCATTCACGCGTGACATTCACTTCACAACAGGCGCGAATTCGCGTCATGGGAGGGGCTTCTGCCAGCGGCTCGTCTCGTTGCGAAATGGCTGACATGGATTGTTTTAAAATATGGCGAATAAGCTCAATTTGATGGCTTTAACTAGCTTGTAGTCTCAATAGGGTGAATTCAGGGTGATTGGGACACTTTTTCCAAGTCATCTTAATGGCAAAACATGTCCCAATCCCCCTGAAATCCCCCAATGTATAGCTCAAATTGAGTAAAGAGCGTTTTTTACAACTTACCAGATTGTCTGACCTCGTCACTCACTTTCTTCCAAGCAAGATCCTTTTTATTCCTGTTTTTATAAAGTACAAAGATGTATCGTACAGCTCCGGGTATGATTTTGTCCTCATTGTTGTCACTAGTCAAGCAAGCTCCTGATTGGTTAACGCAGCGAGAATACCCGCCAAAGTTCTGATTTTTTACCATTTTTCACCATTCGCGCGAATCATGCGTCAAACCCTCCAAAAGCTCAATTTGCGCGGCAGAATGTCTATTCACGTCTTTGCATTGTCTTATCATGTAAATCACTTGTGCGAAACGCTTCATTCGCGTCTGGTGTGAACACACCATTATAGTCATAAGGGATTGTCATTGCATGTCTCAGAATTATTTGCAGTAATGACGATTAAATTGGCTACTTATTTAAGCAATCGTGGCAATACATAAATGTATTTAAACTGACTCGTGTCTGTATTCCTCCATTTAAATAGCAAATCCGCCATGGTGCGAGCGCAACTGGCTTTTAAAGGGAAAGGGAGATGAGACTCTGATTGGTTTATTGCACGTTAGGCCCAAAACACACCCATGACTCATTAAGAGACGAGGGACAACACTTTTGTATCATGCGCCAACCATTTTTCCCGTTGTTAAACTAGCAAAAATGGATTCAGACACGCCCTAAGAGCTTCAGACCTTTAAAATAGTGCCCCAAAAGTTTCTCTAAAAGTCTCTTCTGCTCACCAAAGCTGCATTTATCTGATCCAAATTTGAGTAAAAATAGTGGAATATTATTATAATTTTAAAAAAGTATTTTCTATGTGAATATATAGTAAAGTGTAATTTATATCCTGTGATCAAAGCTGAATTTATCATCATTACTCCAGTCTTCAGTGTCACATGATCCTTAACAAATCATTCTCATATGAGGATTTGATGCTCAACAAACATTTATGATTATTATCAATGTTAAAAACAGTCTCTGATGAATAAAAAGTTCAGAACAGCGTTT
Source organism: Gobio gobio (assembly GCF_949357685.1). Classification (NCBI taxonomy): domain Eukaryota; kingdom Metazoa; phylum Chordata; class Actinopteri; order Cypriniformes; family Gobionidae; genus Gobio; species Gobio gobio. The sequence goes on along the minus strand of NC_137115.1, from coordinate 54,586,650 downwards.
ATTTGAAATGGATCTTTTGTGACATAAATGTCTTTATTGTCACTTTTGATTAGTATTACTTTCCTTAAATATCACTGATTAATTATATATATAATGTAGTTCCTTTCTGTACGTGAGGAGAGCAAAATAAAGTAAACTGTGACATATTATACCCACAAACTCTTCATACAGTGACTACCAGTAAAACATTTTCAGACACTTTGAGCTGAGCATGTTTTTCTGAAGTGTTTTGTCTTTAATTGCTAATGTGACCTTTGACCTCACAAACTGAACCAAATGAAGCATTGCTTGCTCATTGGTTGACCTAAACTGGTATTATCTGATTGTGTTCTTAAATCTAACAGCTGATTGGTTGATTGTGATCCATTACATCCCTTTCTATCAAAGTTGTTCTAAACTATAGCGAATAAACTGTGACGATGTGAGAAATGTTTGACTGTATATGCGTCTCAAGCACATGTTAAAGGGTTAGTTCACCCAAAAATGAATATTCTGTCATTAATTACTTACCCTCATGTCGTTCGACACCCGTCAGACCTCCGTTCATCTTCAGACACAAATTAAGATATTTTAGTTGAAATCTGATGGCTCTGAAAGACCTCCATTGGCACAATGGCACGGTTCACTATCAATATCAAGACCCTTAAAAGCTACTAAAGACGTCGTTACAAAGTCCATCTCACTACAGTGGTTCTAAAATAACTTTGAGAAGCGGCGAGAATAGTTTTTGTGCGCAAAAAAACACTAAATAACGACTTATATAGTGATGACGATTTCAAAACAAGGCATCATGAAGCTTCGAAGCGTTATGAATCAGTGAGTCGATTCAGCGGTTTGGCGGTTTGACACGCGATCCGGATCATGATTCGACTCACTGATTCATAACGCTTCGAAGCTTCATGATGCCGTGTTTTGAAATCGTCATCACTATATAAGTCGTTATTTAGGGTTTTTTTGCGCACAAAAACTATTATTGCCGATTCATAAAGTTATTGTAGAGCCACTGTAGTGAGATGGACTTTGTAACGACGTCTTTAGTACCTTTTAAGGGTCTTGAGAGTGAACCGTGCCATTGTGCCAATGGAGGCCTTTCAGAGCCATCAGATTTCAACTAAAATATCTTCATTTGTGTTCTGAAGATGAACGGAGGTCTGACGGGTGTTGAACGACATGAGGGTAAGTAATTAATGACAGAATTTTCATTTTTGGGTGAACTAACCCTTTAAGCTAAAGATTGAGAATATATGTTGATGTTCCTCATGCGTCCGTGTGTCTCTGTGTTCAGGACTTCAATCTCCTGTACGAGGAGGCGCGTTATTACCAGCTGACGCCCATGATCAAGGAGCTGGAGCGGTGGAAGCAGGAGCGGGAGCAGAGGCGTCTGGCACAGCCCTGCGACTGCCTGGTGGTCCGCGTGACCCCTGACCTCGGCGAGCGGATCGCCCTCAGCGGGGAGAAGGTCCTCATCGAGGAGATCTTCCCTGAGACCGGTGACGTCATGTGTAACTCGGTCAACGCTGGCTGGAACCAGGACCCGACCCACGTCATCCGCTTCCCCCTGAACGGCTACTGCAGACTGAACTCAGTGCAGGTAAGCCATTCCCTGCTCCTCTGCTTCAGCTCGCCTCATTCCTGCATGTGCAGCATCACGCTATCACTCTATAGAGCCGAATATATGTGATGTGGGCGTATTTAAAGGGGTCATAACACACACACAGTTTCTGTCAGTCTCATGTTGATCTTGAGTATCTATAAAGTCGTGTTGATCCTTCATATCTCACAAGAGTCTTTAGTTTATCAGATTTATAAAAGAGAGATACACTGTACCGATTCTTTCAGAAAACAGCCGAGTCCGTGGAGGCGTAGAGTGGGCGGAGCTAAAGAGTCTCTCACACACACACACACACACACACACTCCCTGGATAACTCTTGATTCACTATACGTTGGTGTTGTTCACATAATATGCACTTTGGGGGGGGGATTTGGTTGGACGGAATTTGGGAAAAAAATTAAACAGAATTTAGGAGGGAAAAAAACGGAATTTGGGGAAAAAATAACACTGAATTTGGGGAAAAATCTAACAGAATTTGGGAAAAATTTAAACTGAATTTTGGGGGGAAAAAACGGAATTTGGGGAAAAATCTAACTGAATTTGGAAGGGAAAAAAAGGAATTTGGGGGAAAAAAATTTAACAGAATTTGTGGAAAAAAATCAAACGGAATTATATATAATAAAAAACGGAATTTGGGAAAAAATCTAACAGAATTTGGGGGAAAATTTTAACGGAATTTGGGGGGGAAAATTAATGGAATTGAAAGAAAAAAATCTAACAGAATTTGTGGAAAAAATCAAACGGAATTTGAAAAAAAAAATGTATAAGCAATGAAGCGACTGTCTTCGGAAAAGTATATCGATGGCGTTTGCTTTTCATTTTCCTCCGTATAATTCCAGACCAGTGTGAAAATCCAACCAAAATGATGTTATAAATTATGGAAAATAAGCTTGTGTGCTTTCTTCTTTGGATAATAAGGTAGAATATGTAGAACTCATCCTTTTCTTTAAAAATGATTTAAAGGCTGAAATTAGATGTAAATTTAATTAAAAAAAATAGATTTTTTTTTCAAAACTTTATTTGAACATGTAGTCCGTTAGTCGATTAAAATGATTATATTGTATGTCATACAACCAATATTTTTTGTTTAAAACCTGGCCATTATTCTTAATGTTATTATTCTAACATTTATGCCAACGAAACAAGCTCATTTTATTTGTTGTTTGTTGGTTTTCGATGGTGTATTGATCCCAGCACATTTGAATTTAACAATACTTTGATTTGAACAATTTTTGGTTCCCAGGACATTCTGGGAACACAAAACTAACGTTCTGGGAACGTTCCCAAAACATTTGAAGATTTGAAGATTTGAAGAATTTTTTATTTCACACACTTCATCATTTTAAAGACAAAACATGTATTTGTAACGTTTGTTTTTGGTTAGTCAGGAAATTTTTTGTTACGGAAATTTCCAATTTCAATTTCACTCTTTTCATCATATTTATTTACATATTCTCCTTGGACTAAACCAGCAATTGGGTTGTTTTAACCCAGCGTTTGGGTGAAATGTTTGCTTAAAACAACCCAATCGCTGGGTTGGTCAATTTTTATTTTTAACCCAGCATTTTTTAAGCGGCATGGAAGACGTTTGAATGGACGTCAATATAACCGTGATCATTTTGGTTACTATAACCGCGATATGAAATTTTCATACAATTTCATCTCCATGATATATATTAATGAGAAGAAGGCTCAACCTGTATTTGAACTATCCCGAACACACACACACACACCTCGACAGCGCCCCCTCAGGCTGGAGTAAAGCACGGAGTAAAACGCTTTTTCATGTGCATCATTCTTCACTCCCTCCAAAACAAAAAGCAAGAGCGAGAAGAGAAGAGAGGCTTGAAAATGAAATGCATAATTTACTCGTTTCTCCTTTTTAAGACACAGCTCTTCCCTTTTAAAAAAGACTCCAACCTAACAATGCCCAGAGCGGTTGAAATACACGTATTGCATTTTTTAATACCATACTTACACTTTCTCAAACAGCCTCAACCCCTTTATGCTTCTTTTATAGATTTCTAAATGGCTTGCAATATAATTAATTGGCTGCATCAACTAACACAACATTTCCTCAGTCAGAGCGTGTCCCTCTCGTCTGCCCGCGCTGTGTTTGCTCGCTCAAGCTCTGTGTCTTTTCTAAAAACAGTTGATTTGTTTCCGACTGAAGCTCATTTCTCTGCGTACTGTAAGCGTGCATCTCTTTCACACACTCCACTGGAGCCGAGGATGCCAGACCATAAACACACAGACATCTTTACTTCTCAATTATGAATGAATTGCATTTACAATCAACATTTCTCTAACACTCGTCCAGCAGCCCAGATGTTCTAAACGCGTTATTCCTGAATGTTCCCGGAACCTTCAAAACTTTAAATGTTTTAAAAACGGAATGTTACATTTTGTAAGGGAACATTCCATTCTTCAAACATCATGATATTGTTACTTTTGAATGTTCTCTGAACGTTCCGAATCAAGTTGTAACATTTAAAAAAATATTTTATACAAAGTTCCATGAACAATGTGTAGTTAATGTGT
>NC_137115.1:54432496-54577496 GCF_949357685.1 Gobio gobio | reverse complement strand
CAGCGTTTTATATGTAAAAATCATAAGGGGTACCATCAGCGTTTTATGTGTAGAATCATAAGGGGTACCATCAGCGTTTTATGTGTAGAATCATAAGGGGTACCATCAGCGTTTTATGTGTAGAATCATAAGGGGTACCATCAGCGTTTCATGAATAAAACCATAAGGGGTACCATCAGCGTTTTATGAATAAAATCATAAGGGGTACCATCAGCGTTTCATGAATAAAACCATAAGGGGTACCATCAGCGTTGTATGAATAAAACCATAAGGGGTACCATCAGCGTTTTTTGAATAACTCCATAAGGGGTACAATCAGCGTTTTATGTGTAAAACCATAAGGGGTACCATCAGCGTTTTATGTGTAGAATCATAAGGGGTACCATCAGCGTTTTATGTGTAAAAACCATAAGGGGTACCATCAGCGTTTTATGTGTAAAATCGTAAGGGGTACTATCAGCATTTTGGGCCCTATCTTGCACCCAGCGCAATTGACTTTGTACACCGACGCATGTGTCATTCCTATTTTGCACCCGCGCAAAGCGCGCTTTTCCCTCCACAGAAGCACGTCGCTAAACTAGTGAATGAACTTGCGCTACCTGGGCGGTTCAGCGCAAAAAAGGAGGCGTGTTCCGGCGCAAACAATCCCTGGTGCTATTTTGCTGTTCCATTAAACAATTGCGCCACTGACCAGAAAAAACCTAGTCTAAAGTCAGTGGCGCGTTGCGCGTTGTTCATTATGCTATTTTAAGGGCGCATGCTTGACCATAATGTATAGCGTGCACAACGCGCATACACTTTGCTCATGTAATCTACACAGATGCAACAGTTATTTTTGCAAATCATAAATTGTTACACTAAAGAAATATTAACACATGAGATGACGGAAATCATTGTGGTGTGCCACGAAGATGTGAAAAAATAGGCATAAATCTAGCTTACAAATGATTCAGGCTAATTGTAATAATTAAGGATAAGACCTGTTTGCCCAATAGTGGCAAGACATATATGTATATAAGGACATCTGACAAATTGGTTTGTCCGTCAAGAACCAGGAAAAAAAATCGACTGAAAAACTGAAAAAACTGAAAGACTGAAAAAAAAAGACTGTGAAATCACCTTTACCATAATGTACAACATTACAACTTCACTTCTCTGTCTTTCACTGCTCTTACAAGAACATCAGTCTCCTCGGCTGTGAACCGCTCCTGGCGTGCGCCTGGTAAATACGGCATAATAATAGCAATCCATAATGGAACTTGCGCACCTGCTTTTAAAGGGAATGTTGGATGACGCTCGGATTGGTTTACTCACGTTACGCCCAAACCACACCTATGAATAATGAAGCTACTTCAGACCAACCCATTTTAGATTTGCGCCGGGCGCAAGAGCCATTTATCCCGCCGGGAAAATAGCAACAGCGCCGAGACCCGCCCACAAAGTTACTTGCGGTTCGCGCTTTGACACTTGCGTTTCAGATCGTTAAAATAGGGCCCTTTATGTGTAAAACCATAAGGGGTACAATCAGCGTTTTATGTGTAAAATCATAAGGGGTACCATCAGCTTTTTATGCGTAAAATCATAAGGGGTACAATCAGCGTTTTATGTGTAAAACCATAAGGGGTACCATCAGCGTTTTATGTGTAAAACCATAAGGGGTACCATCAGCGTTTTATGTGTAAAATCATAAGGGGTACCATCAGCTTTTTATGCGTAAAATCATAAGGGGTACCATCAGCGTTTTATGTGTAAAACCATAAGGGGTACCATCAGCGTTTTATGTGTAAAACCATAAGGGGTACCATCAGCGTTTTATGTGTAAAACCATAAGGGGTACCATCAGCGTTTTATGTGTAAAACCATAAGGGGTACCATCAGAGTTTTTTGTGTAAAACCATAAGGGGTACCATCAGCGTTTTATGTGTAGAATCATAAGGGGTACCATCAGCTTTTTATGCGTAAAATCATAAGGGGTACCATCAGCGTTTTATGTGTAAAACCATAAGGGGTACCATCAGCGTTTTATGTGTAAAACCATAAGGGGTACCATCAGAGTTTTATGTGTAAAACCATAAGGGGTACCATCAGAGTTTTATGTGTAAAACCATAAGGGGTACCATCAGCGTTTTATGTGTAAAATCATAAGGGGTACCATCAGCGTTTTATGTGTAAAACCATAAGGGGTACCATCAGCGTTTTATGTGTAAAACCATAAGGGGTACCATCAGCGTTTTATGTGTAGAATCATAAGGGGTACCATCAGCGTTTTATGTGTAAAACCATAAGGGGTACCATAAGCGTTTTATGTGTAGAATCATAAGGGGTACCATCAGCGTTTTATGTGTAAAACCATAAGGGGTACCATCAGCGTTTTATGTGTAAAATCATAAGGGGTACCATCAGCGTTTTATGTGTAAAATCATAAGGGGTACCATCAGCGTTTTATGTGTAAAACCATAAGGGGTACCATCAGCGTTTTATGTGTAAAACCATAAGGGGTACCATCAGCGTTTTATGTGTAAAACCATAAGGGGTACCATCAGAGTTTTATGTGTAAAACCATAAGGGGTACCATCAGAGTTTTATGTGTAAAACCATAAGGGGTACCATCAGCGTTTTATGTGTAAAATCATAAGGGGTACCATCAGAGTTTTATGTGTAAAACCATAAGGGGTACCATCAGCGTTTTATGTGTAAAACCATAAGGGGTACCATCAGCGTTTTATGTGTAAAACCATAAGGGGTACCATCAGAGTTTTATGTGTAAAACCATAAGGGGTACCATCAGCTTTTTATGCGTAAAATCATAAGGGGTACCATCAGCGTTTTATGCGTAAAATCATAAGGGGTACCATCAGTGTTTTATGTGTAAAACCATAAGGGGTACCATCAGCGTTTTATGCGTAAAATCATAAGGGGTACCATCAGCGTTTTATGCGTAGAATCATAAGGGGTACCATCAGCGTTTTATGCGTAGAATCATAAGGGGTACCATCAGCGTTTTATGCGTAAAATCATAAGGGGTACCATCAGCGTTTTATGCGTAGAATCATAAGGGGTACCATCAGCGTTTTATGCGTAGAATCATAAGGGGTACCATCAGCGTTTTATGCGTAGAATCATAAGGGGTACCATCAGCGTTTTATGTGTAAAACCATAAGGGGTACCATCAGCTTTTTATGCGTAAAATCATAAGGGGTACCATAAGCGTTTTATGCGTAAAATCATAAGGGGTACCATCAGCGTTTTATGCGTAAAATCATAAGGGGTACCATCAGCGTTTTATGCGTAAAATCATAAGGGGTACCATCAGCGTTTTAAGCGTAGAATCATAAGGGGTACCATCAGCTTTTTATGCGTAAAATCATAAGGTGTACCATCAGCGTTTTATGCGTAGAATCATAAGGGGTACCATCAGCGTTTTATATGTAAAAATCATAAGGGGTACCATCAGCGTTTTATATGTTACAATCATAAGGGGTACCATCAGCAATTTATGAATAAAACCATAAGGGGTACCATCAGCGTTTTATGAATAAAACCATAAGGGGTACCATCAGCGTTTTATGAATAACTCCATAAAGGGTACAATCAGCGTTTTATGTGTAAAATCATAAGGGGTACCATCAGCGTTTTATGTGTAAAACCATAAGGGATACCATCAGCGTTTTATGTGTAAAACCATAAGGGGTACCATCAGCGTTTTATGTGTAAAACCATAAGGGGTACCATCAGCGTTTTATGCGTAAAACCATAAGGGGTAACATCAGCGTTTTATGTGTAAAACCATAAGGGGTACCATCAGCGTTATATATGTAAAAACCATAAGGGGTACCATCAGCGTTTTATGCGTAAAATCATAAGGGGTACCATCAGCGTTTTATATGTAAAAACCATAAGGGGTACCATAAGCGTTTTATATGTAAAAATCATAAAGGGTACCATCAGCGTTTTATGTGTAGAATCATAAAGGGTACCATCAGCGTTTTATGTGTAGAATCATAAGGGGTACCATCAGCGTTTTATGTGTAGAATCATAAGTGGTACCATCAACGTTTTATTTTTAAAACCATAAGGGGTACCATCAGCGTTTTATGTGTAGAATCATAAGTGGTACCATCAACGTTTTATGTGTAAAACCATAAGGGGTACCATTAGCGTTTAATGCGTAAAATCATAAGGGGTACCATCAGCGTTTTATGTGTAGAATCATAAGGGGTACCATCAGCGTTTTTTTATGTAAAAACCATAAGGGGTACCATCAGCGTTTTATATGTAAAAACCATAAGGGGTACCTTCAGCGTTTTATGCGTAAAATCATAAGGGGTACCATAAGCGTTTTATGCGTAAAATCATAAGGGGTACCATCAGCGTTTTATGCGTAAAATCATAAGGGGTACCATCAGCGTTTTATGCGTAAAAACTATAAGGGGTACCATCAGCGTTTTATGTTTAGAATCATAAGGGGTACCATCAGCTTTTTATACGTAAAACCATAATGGGTACCATCAGCGTTTTATGCGTAAAATCATGAGGGGTACCATCAGCGTTTTATGTGTAAAACCATAAGGGGTACCATCAGCGTTTTATGTGTAAAATCATAAGGGGTACCATCAGCGTTTAATGCGTAAATTCATAAGGGGTACAATCAACGTTTTATGTGTAAAACCATAAGGGGTACCATCAGCGTTTTATGTGTAAAATCATTAGGGGTACCATCAGCGTTTTATGCGTAAAATCATAAGGGGTACCATCAGCGTTTTATGCGTAAAATCATGAGGGGTACCATCAGCGTTTTATATGTAAAAACCATAAGGGGTACCATCAGCGTTTTATGTGTAAAACCATAAGGGGTACCATCAGCGTTTTATGTGTAAAATCATAAGGGGTACCATCAGCGTTTAATGCGTAAAATCATAAGGGGTACCATCAACGTTTTATGTGTAAAACCATAAGGGGTAACATCAGCGTTTTATGTGTAGAATCATAAGGGGTACCATCAGCGTTTTATATGTAAAAACCATAAGGGGTACCATCAACGTTTTATGTGTAAAACCATAAGGGGTACCATCAGCGTTTTATGTGTAGAATCATAAGGGGTACCATCAGCGTTTTATATGTAAAAACCATAAGGGGTACCATCAACGTTTTATGTGTAAAATCATAAGGGGTACCATCAGCGTTTTATGCGTAAAATCATAAGGGGTACCATCAGCGTTTTATGCGTAAAATCATAAGGGCTACCATCAGCGTTTTATGCGTAAAAACTATAAGGGCTACCATCAGCGTTTTATGTTTAGAATCATAAGGGGTACCATCAGCTTTTTATACGTAAAACCATAAGGGGTACCATCAGCGTTTTATGCGTAAAATCATGAGGGGTACCATCAGCGTTTTATGTGTAAAACCATAAGGGGTACCATCAGCGTTTTATGTGTAAAATCATAAGGGGTACCATCAACGTTTTATGTGTAAAACCATAAGGGGTACCATCAGCGTTTTATGTGTAAAATCATAAGGGGTACCATCAGCGTTTTATGCGTAAAATCATAAGGGGTACCATCAGCGTTTTATGCGTAAAATCATGAGGGGTACCATCAGCGTTTTATGTGTAAAACCATAAGGGGTACCATCAGCGTTTTATGTGTAAAATCATAAGGGGTACCATCAGCGTTTAATGCGTAAAATCATAAGGGGTACCATCAACGTTTTATGTGTAAAACCATAAGGGGTACCATCAGCGTTTTATGTGTAGAATCATAAGGGGTACCATCAGCGTTTTATATGTAAAAACCATAAGGGGTACCATCAACGTTTTATGTGTAAAATCATAAGGGGTACCATCAGCGTTTTATATGTAAAAACCATAAGGGGTACCATCAGCGTTTTATGTGTAGAATCATAAGGGGTACCATCAGCGTTTTATATGTAAAAGCCATAACGGGTACCATCAGCGTTTTATGTGTAGAATCATAAGGGGTACCATCAGCGTTTTATATGTAAAAACCATAAGGGGTACCATCAGCGTTTTATATGTAAAAGCCATAACGGGTACCATCAGCGTTTTATGTGTAAAATCATAAGGAGTACCATCAGCGTTTTATGTGTAAAATCATAAGGAGTACCATCAGCGTTTTATGTGTAAAATCATAAGGAGTACCATCAGCGTTTTATATGTAAAAACTATAAGGGGTACCATCAGCGTTTTATATGTAAAAACTATAAGGGGTACCATCAGCGTTTTATGTGTAAAATCATAAGGGGTACCATCAGCGTTTTATGTGTAGAATCATAAGGGGTACCATCAGCGTTTTATATGTAAAAACCATAAGGGGTACCATCAACGTTTTATGTGTAGAATCATAAGGGGTACCATCAGCGTTTTATATGTAAAAGCCATAACGGGTACCATCAGCGTTTTATGTGTAGAATCATAAGGGGTACCATCAGCGTTTTATATGTAAAAGCCATAACGGGTACCATCAGCGTTTTATGTGTAGAATCATAAGGAGTACCATCAGCGTTTTATATGTAAAAGCCATAACGGGTACCATCAGCGTTTTATGTGTAGAATCATAAGGGGTACCATCAGCGTTTTATATGTAAAAGCCATAAGGGGTACCATCAGCGTTTTATGTGTAAAATCATAAGGAGTACCATCAGCGTTTTATGTGTAAAATCATAAGGAGTACCATCAGCGTTTTATATGTAAAAACTATAAAGGGTACCATCAGCGTTTTATGTGTAAAATCATAAGGGGTACCATCAGCGTTTTATATGTAAAAACTATAAGGGGTACCATCAGCGTTTTATGTGTAAAATCATAAGGGGTACCATCAGCGTTTTATCTGTAAAATCATAAGGAGTACCATCAGCGATTTATGTGTAAAATCATAAGGGGTACCATCAGCGTTTTATGTGTAAAAACCATAAGGGGTACCATCAGCGTTTTATGTGTAAAAACCATAAGAGGTACCATCAGCGTTTTATGTGTAGAATCATAAAGGGTACCATCAGCGTTTTATGCGTAAAAACCATAAGAGGTACCATCAGCGTTTTATGTGTGGAATCATAAAGGGTACCATCAGCGTTTTATGCGTAAAATCATAAGGGGTACCATCAGCGTTTTATGTGTAAAATCATAAGGGGTACCATCAGCGTTTTATGTGTGGAGTCATAAAGGGTACCATCAGCGTTTTATGCGTAAAATCATAAGGGGTTACCATCAGCGTTTTATGCGTAAAATCATAAGGGGTACCATCAGCGTTTTATGTGTAAAACCATAAGGGGTACCATCAGCCTTTTATGTGTAAAATCATAAGGGGTACCATCAGCGTTTTATGCGTAAAATCATAAGGGGTACCATCAGCGTTTTATGTGTAAAACCATAAGGGGTACCATCAGCGTTTTATGCGTAAAATCATAAGGGGTACCATCAGCGTTTTATATGTAAAAACCATAAGGGGTACCATCAGCGTTTTATGCGTAAAATCATAAGGGGTACCATCAGCGTTTTTTTATGTAAAATCATAAGGGGTACCATCAGCGTTTTATGTGTAAAACCATAAGGGGTAACATCAGCGTTTTATATGTAAAATCCATAAGGGGTACCATCAGCGTTTTATGCGTAAAACCATAAGGGGTACCATCAGCGTTTTATGTGTAAAACCATAAGGGGTACCATCAGCCTTTTATGTGTAAAATTATAAGGGGTACCATCAGCGTTTTATGCGTAAAATCATAAGGGGTACCATGAGCGTTTTATGTGTAAAACCATAAGGGGTACCATCAGCGTTTTATATGTAAAAACCATAAGGGGTACCATCAGCGTTTTATATGTAAAAACCATAAGGGGTACCATCAGCGTTTTATATGTAAAAACCATAAGGGGTACCATCAGCGTTTTATATGTAAAAACCATAAGGGGTACCATCAGCGTTTTATGCGTAAAACCATAAGGGGTACCATCAGCGTTTTATGTGTAAAATAATAAGGGGTACCATCAGCGTTTTATGCGTAAAACCATAAGGGGTACCATCAGCGTTTTATGTGTAAAACCATAAGGGGTACCATCAGCTTTTTATGTGTAAAATCATAAGGGGTACCATCAGCGTTTTATGTGTAAAATCATAAGGGGTACCATCAGCGTTTTATGTGTAAAACCATAAGGGGTACCATCAGCGTTTTATGTGTAAAACCACAAGGGGTACCATCAGCGTTTTATGTGTAAAATCATAAGGGGTACCATCAGCGTTTAATGCGTAAAATCATAAGGGGTACCATCAACGTTTTATGTGTAAAACCATAAGGGGTACCATCAGCGTTTTATGTGTAGAATCATAAGGGGTACCATCAGCGTTTTATATGTAAAAACCATAAGGGGTACCATCAACGTTTTATGTGTAAAACCATAAGGGGTACCATCAGCGTTTTATTGTAAAATCATAAGGGGTACCATCAGCGTTTTATGCATAAAATCATAAGGGGTACCATCAGCGTTTTATGCGTAAAATCATAAGGGGTACCATCAGCGTTTTATGCGTAAAAACTATAAGGGGTACCATCAGCGTTTTATGTTTAGAATCATAAGGGGTACCATCAGCTTTTTATACGTAAAACCATAAGGGGTACCATCAGCGTTTTATGCGTAAAATCATGAGGGGTACCATCAGCGTTTTATGTGTAAAACCATAAGGGGTACCATCAGCGTTTTATGTGTAAAATCATAAGGGGTACCATCAGCGTTTAATGCGTAAAATCATAAGGGGTACCATCAACGTTTTATGTGTAAAACCATAAGGGGTACCATCAGCGTTTTATGTGTAAAATCATAAGGGGTACCATCAGCGTTTTATGCGTAAAATCATAAGGGGTACCATCAGCGTTTTATGCGTAAAATCATGAGGGGTACCATCAGCGTTTTATGTGTAAAACCATAAGGGGTACCATCAGCGTTTTATGTGTAAAATCATAAGGGGTACCATCAGCGTTTAATGCGTAAAATCATAAGGGGTACCATCAACGTTTTATGTGTAAAACCATAAGGGGTACCATCAGCGTTTTATGTGTAGAATCATAAGGGGTACCATCAGCGTTTTATATGTAAAAACCATAAGGGGTACCATCAACGTTTTATGTGTAAAACCATAAGGGGTACCATCAGCGTTTTATGTGTAGAATCATAAGGGGTACCATCAGCATTTTATATGTAAAAGCCATAACGGGTACCATCAGCGTTTTATGTGTAGAATCATAAGGAGTACCATCAGCGTTTTATATGTAAAAACCATAAGGGGTACCATCAGCGTTTTATGTGTAAAATCATAAGGAGTACCATCAGCGTTTTATATGTAAAAACTATAAGGGGTACCATCAGCGTTTTATGTGTAAAATCATAAGGAGTACCATCAGCGTTTTATGTGTAAAATCATAAGGAGTACCATCAGCGTTTTATATGTAAAAACTATAAGGGGTACCATCAGCGTTTTATATGTAAAAACTATAAGGGGTACCATCAGCGTTTTATGTGTAAAATCATAAGGGGTACCATCAGCGTTTTATGTGTAGAATCATAAGGGGTACCATCAGCGTTTTATGTGTAAAACCATAAGGGGTACCATCAGAGTTTTTTGTGTAAAACCATAAGGGGTACCATCAGCGTTTTATGTGTAGAATCATAAGGGGTACCATCAGCTTTTTATGCGTAAAATCATAAGGGGTACCATCAGCGTTTTATGTGTAAAACCATAAGGGGTACCATCAGCGTTTTATGTGTAAAACCATAAGGGGTACCATCAGAGTTTTATGTGTAAAACCATAAGGGGTACCATCAGAGTTTTATGTGTAAAACCATAAGGGGTACCATCAGCGTTTTATGTGTAAAATCATAAGGGGTACCATCAGCGTTTTATGTGTAAAACCATAAGGGGTACCATCAGCGTTTTATGTGTAAAACCATAAGGGGTACCATCAGCGTTTTATGTGTAAAACCATAAGGGGTACCATCAGAGTTTTATGTGTAAAACCATAAGGGGTACCATCAGCTTTTTATGCGTAAAATCATAAGGGGTACCATCAGCGTTTTATGTGTAAAATCATAAGGGGTACCATCAGCGTTTTATGTGTAAAACCATAAGGGGTACCATCAGCGTTTTATGTGTAAAATCATAAGGGGTACCATCAGCTTTTTATGCGTAAAATCATAAGGGGTACCATCAGCGTTTTATGCGTAAAATCATAAGGGGTACCATCAGTGTTTTATGTGTAAAACCATAAGGGGTACCATCAGCGTTTTATGCGTAAAATCATAAGGGGTACCATCAGCGTTTTATGCGTAGAATCATAAGGGGTACCATCAGCGTTTTATGCGTAGAATCATAAGGGGTACCATCAGCGTTTTATGCGTAAAATCATAAGGGGTACCATCAGTGTTTTATGTGTAAAACCATAAGGGGTACCATCAGCTTTTTATGCGTAAAATCATAAGGGGTACCATCAGCGTTTTATGCGTAGAATCATAAGGGGTACCATCAGCGTTTTATGTGTAAAACCATAAGGGGTACCATCAGCTTTTTATGCGTAAAATCATAAGGGGTACCATAAGCGTTTTATGCGTAAAATCATAAGGGGTACCATCAGCGTTTTATGCGTAAAATCATAAGGGGTACCATCAGCGTTTTATGCGTAAAATCATAAGGGGTACCATCAGCGTTTTAAGCGTAGAATCATAAGGTGTACCATCAGCGTTTTATGCGTAAAATCATAAGGGGTACCATCAGCGTTTTAAGCGTAGAACCATAAGGGGTACCATCAGCTTTTTATGCGTAAAATCATAAGGTGTACCATCAGCGTTTTATGCGTAGAATCATAAGGGGTACCATCAGCGTTTTATATGTAAAAATCATAAGGGGTACCATCAGCGTTTTATATGTTACAATCATAAGGGGTACCATCAGCAATTTATGAATAAAACCATAAGGGGTACCATCAGCGTTTTATGAATAAAACCATAAGGGGTACCATCAGCGTTTTATGAATAACTCCATAAAGGGTACAATCAGCGTTTTACGTGTAAAATCATAAGGGGTACCATCAGCGTTTTATGTGTAAAACCATAAGGGGTACCATCAGCGTTTTATGTGTAAAACCATAAGGGGTACCATCAGCGTTTTATGTGTAAAACCATAAGGGGTACCATCAGCGTTTTATGCGTAAAACCATAAGGGGTAACATCAGCGTTTTATGTGTAAAACCATAAGGGGTACCATCAGCGTTTCATATGTAAAAACCATAAGGGGTACCATCAGCGTTTTATGCGTAAAATCATAAGGGGTACCATCAGCGTTTTATATGTAAAAACCATAAGGGGTACCATAAGCGTTTTATATGTAAAAATCATAAGGGGTACCATCAGCGTTTTATGTGTAGAATC
This sequence comes from Gobio gobio, assembly GCF_949357685.1. Lineage (NCBI taxonomy): Eukaryota > Metazoa > Chordata > Actinopteri > Cypriniformes > Gobionidae > Gobio > Gobio gobio. The sequence goes on along the minus strand of NC_137115.1, from coordinate 54,566,065 downwards.
ATAAAGGGTACCATCAGCGTTTTATGTGTAGAATCATAAGGGGTACCATCAGCGTTTTATGTGTAGAATCATAAGTGGTACCATCAACGTTTTATTTTTAAAACCATAAGGGGTACCATCAGCGTTTTATGTGTAGAATCATAAAGGGTACCATCAGCGTTTTATGTGTAGAATCATAAGGGGTACCATCAGCGTTTTATGTGTAGAATCATAAGTGGTATCATCAGCGTTTTATGTGTAGAATCATAAGTGGTACCATCAACGTTTTATGTGTAAAACCATAAGGGGTACCATCAGCGTTTTATGTGTAGAATCATAAGTGGTACCATCAACGTTTTATGTGTAAAACCATAAGGGGTACCATTAGCGTTTAATGCGTAAAATCATAAGGGGTACCATCAGCGTTTTATGTGTAGAATCATAAGGGGTACCATCAGCGTTTTTTTATGTAAAAACCATAAGGGGTACCATCAGCGTTTTATATGTAAAAACCATAAGGGGTACCTTCAGCGTTTTATGCGTAAAATCATAAGGGGTACCATAAGCGTTTTATGCGTAAAATCATAAGGGGTACCATCAGCGTTTTATGCGTAAAATCATAAGGGGTACCATCAGCGTTTTATGCGTAAAAACTATAAGGGGTACCATCAGCGTTTTATGTTTAGAATCATAAGGGGTACCATCAGCTTTTTATACGTAAAACCATAAGGGGTACCATCAGCGTTTTATGCGTAAAATCATGAGGGGTACCATCATCGTTTTATGTGTAAAACCATAAGGGGTACCATCAGCGTTTTATGTGTAAAATCATAAGGGGTACCATCAGCGTTTAATGCGTAAATTCATAAGGGGTACAATCAACGTTTTATGTGTAAAACCATAAGGGGTACCATCAGCGTTTTATGTGTAAAATCATAAGGGGTACCATCAGCGTTTTATGCGTAAAATCATAAGGGGTACCATCAGCGTTTTATGCGTAAAATCATGAGGGGTACCATCAGCGTTTTATGTGTAAAACCATAAGGGGTACCATCAGCGTTTTATGTGTAAAATCATAAGGGGTACCATCAGCGTTTAATGCGTAAAATCATAAGGGGTACCATCAACGTTTTATGTGTAAAACCATAAGGGGTAACATCAGCGTTTTATGTGTAGAATCATAAGGGGTACCATCAGCGTTTTATATGTAAAAACCATAAGGGGTACCATCAACGTTTTATGTGTAAAACCATAAGGGGTACCATCAGCGTTTTATGTGTAGAATCATAAGGGGTACCATCAGCGTTTTATATGTAAAAACCATAAGGGGTACCATCAACGTTTTATGTGTAAAATCATAAGGGGTACCATCAGCGTTTTATGCGTAAAATCATAAGGGGTACCATCAGCGTTTTATGCGTAAAATCATAAGGGCTACCATCAGCGTTTTATGCGTAAAAACTATAAGGGCTACCATCAGCGTTTTATGTTTAGAATCATAAGGGGTACCATCAGCTTTTTATACGTAAAACCATAAGGGGTACCATCAGCGTTTTATGCGTAAAATCATGAGGGGTACCATCAGCGTTTTATGTGTAAAACCATAAGGGGTACCATCAGCGTTTTATGTGTAAAATCATAAGGGGTACCATCAACGTTTTATGTGTAAAACCATAAGGGGTACCATCAGCGTTTTATGTGTAAAATCATAAGGGGTACCATCAGCGTTTTATGCGTAAAATCATAAGGGGTACCATCAGCGTTTTATGCGTAAAATCATGAGGGGTACCATCAGCGTTTTATGTGTAAAACCATAAGGGGTACCATCAGCGTTTTATGTGTAAAATCATAAGGGGTACCATCAGCGTTTAATGCGTAAAATCATAAGGGGTACCATCAACGTTTTATGTGTAAAACCATAAAGGGTACCATCAGCGTTTTATGTGTAGAATCATAAGGGGTACCATCAGCGTTTTATATGTAAAAACCATAAGGGGTACCATCAACGTTTTATGTGTAAAATCATAAGGGGTACCATCAGCGTTTTATATGTAAAAACCATAAGGGGTACCATCAGCGTTTTATGTGTAGAATCATAAGGGGTACCATCAGCGTTTTATATGTAAAAGCCATAACGGGTACCATCAGCGTTTTATGTGTAGAATCATAAGGGGTACCATCAGCGTTTTATATGTAAAAACCATAAGGGGTACCATCAGCGTTTTATATGTAAAAGCCATAACGGGTTCCATCAGCGTTTTATGTGTAAAATCATAAGGAGTACCATCAGCGTTTTATGTGTAAAATCATAAGGAGTACCATCAGCGTTTTATGTGTAAAATCATAAGGAGTACCATCAGCGTTTTATATGTAAAAACTATAAGGGGTACCATCAGCGTTTTATATGTAAAAACTATAAGGGGTACCATCAGCGTTTTATGTGTAAAATCATAAGGGGTACCATCAGCGTTTTATGTGTAGAATCATAAGGGGTACCATCAGCGTTTTATATGTAAAAACCATAAGGGGTACCATCAACGTTTTATGTGTAAAACCATAAGGGGTACCATCAGCGTTTTATGTGTAGAATCATAAGGGGTACCATCAGCGTTTTATATGTAAAAGCCATAACGGGTACCATCAGCGTTTTATGTGTAGAATCATAAGGAGTACCATCAGCGTTTTATATGTAAAAGCCATAACGGGTACCATCAGCGTTTTATGTGTAGAATCATAAGGGGTACCATCAGCGTTTTATATGTAAAAGCCATAACGGGTACCATCAGCGTTTTATGTGTAGAATCATAAGGAGTACCATCAGCGTTTTATATGTAAAAGCCATAACGGGTACCATCAGCGTTTTATGTGTAGAATCATAAGGGGTACCATCAGCGTTTTAAATGTAAAAACCATAAGGGGTACCATCAGCGTTTTATGTGTAAAATCATAAGGAGTACCATCAGCGTTTTATGTGTAAAATCATAAGGAGTACCATCAGCGTTTTATATGTAAAAACTATAAGGGGTACCATCAGCGTTTTATCTGTAAAATCATAAGGAGTACCATCAGCGATTTATGTGTAAAATCATAAGGGGTACCATCAGCGTTTTATGTGTAAAAACCATAAGGGGTACCATCAGCATTTTATGTGTAAAAACCATAAGAGGTACCATCAGCGTTTTATGTGTAGAATCATAAGAGGTACCATCAGCGTTTTATGTGTGGAATCATAAAGGGTACCATCAGCGTTTTATGCGTAAAATCATAAGGGGTACCATCAGCGTTTTATGTGTAAAATCATAAGGGGTACCATCAGCGTTTTATGTGTGGAGTCATAAAGGGTACCATCAGCGTTTTATGCGTAAAATCATAAGGGGTACCATCAGCGTTTTATGCGTAAAATCATAAGGGGTACCATCAGCGTTTTATGTGTAAAACCATAAGGGGTACCATCAGCCTTTTATGTGTAAAATCATAAGGGGTACCATCAGCGTTTTATGCGTAAAATCATAAGGGGTACCATCAGCGTTTTATGTGTAAAACCATAAGGGGTACCATCAGCGTTTTATGCGTAAAATCATAAGGGGTACCATCAGCGTTTTATATGTAAAAACCATAAGGGGTACCATCAGCGTTTTATGCGTAAAATCATAAGGGGTACCATCAGCGTTTTTTTATGTAAAATCATAAGGGGTACCATCAGCGTTTTATGTGTAAAACCATAAGGGGTAACATCAGCGTTTTTTTATGTAAAATCATAAGGGGTACCATCAGCGTTTTATGTGTTAAACCATAAGGGGTACCATCAGCCTTTTATGTGTAAAATTATAAGGGGTACCATCAGCGTTTTATGCGTAAAATCATAAGGGGTACCATGAGCGTTTTATGTGTAAAACCATAAGGGGTACCATCAGCGTTTTATATGTAAAAACCATAAGGGGTACCATCAGCGTTTTATATGTAAAAACCATAAGGGGTACCATCAGCGTTTTATATGTAAAAACCATAAGGGGTACCATCAGCGTTTTATGCGTAAAACCATAAGGGGTACCATCAGCGTTTTATGTGTAAAATAATAAGGGGTACCATCAGCGTTTTATGCGTAAAACCATAAGGGGTACCATCAGCGTTTTATGTGTAAAACCATAAGGGGTACCATCAGCTTTTTATGTGTAAAATCATAAGGGGTACCATCAGCGTTTTATGTGTAAAATCATAAGGGGTACCATCAGCGTTTTATGTGTAAAACCATAAGGGGTACCATCAGCGTTTTATGTGTAAAACCACAAGGGGTACCATCAGCGTTTTATGTGTAAAATCATAAGGGGTACCATCAGCGTTTAATGCGTAAAATCATAAGGGGTACCATCAACGTTTTATGTGTAAAACCATAAGGGGTACCATCAGCGTTTTATGTGTAGAATCATAAGGGGTACCATCAGCGTTTTATATGTAAAAACCATAAGGGGTACCATCAACGTTTTATGTGTAAAACCATAAGGGGTACCATCAGCGTTTTATGCGTAAAATCATAAGGGGTACCATCAGCGTTTTATGCATAAAATCATAAGGGGTACCATCAGCGTTTTATGCGTAAAATCATAAGGGGTACCATCAGCGTTTTATGCGTAAAAACTATAAGGGGTACCATCAGCGTTTTATGTTTAGAATCATAAGGGGTACCATCAGCTTTTTATACGTAAAACCATAAGGGGTACCATCAGCGTTTTATGCGTAAAATCATGAGGGGTACCATCAGCGTTTTATGTGTAAAACCATAAGGGGTACCATCAGCGTTTTATGTGTAAAATCATAAGGGGTACCATCAGCGTTTAATGCGTAAAATCATAAGGGGTACCATCAACGTTTTATGTGTAAAACCATAAAGGGTACCATCAGCGTTTTATGTGTAGAATCATAAGGGGTACCATCAGCGTTTTATGCGTAAAATCATAAGGGGTACCATCAGCGTTTTATGCGTAAAATCATGAGGGGTACCATCAGCGTTTTATGTGTAAAACCATAAGGGGTACCATCAGCGTTTTATGTGTAAAATCATAAGGGGTACCATCAGCGTTTAATGCGTAAAATCATAAGGGGTACCATCAACGTTTTATGTGTAAAACCATAAGGGGTACCATCAGCGTTTTATGTGTAGAATCATAAGGGGTACCATCAGCGTTTTATATGTAAAAACCATAAGGGGTACCATCAACGTTTTATGTGTAAAACCATAAGGGGTACCATCAGCGTTTTATGTGTAGAATCATAAGGGGTACCATCAGCGTTTTATATGTAAAAGCCATAACGGGTACCATCAGCGTTTTATGTGTAAAATCATAAGGAGTACCATCAGCGTTTTATGTGTAAAATCATAAGGAGTACCATCAGCGTTTTATATGTAAAAACTATAAGGGGTACCATCAGCGTTTTATATGTAAAATCATAAGGAGTACCATCAGCGTTTTATGTGTAAAATCATAAGGAGTACCATCAGCGTTTTATATGTAAAAACTATAAGGGGTACCATCAGCGTTTTATGTGTAAAATCATAAGGAGTACCATCAGCGTTTTATGTGTAAAATCATAAGGAGTACCATCAGCGTTTTATATGTAAAAACTATAAGGGGTACCATCAGCGTTTTATATGTAAAAACTATAAGGGGTACCATCAGCGTTTTATGTGTAAAATCATAAGGGGTACCATCAGCGTTTTATGTGTAGAATCATAAGGGGTACCATCAGCGTTTTATATGTAAAAACCATAAGGGGTACCATCAACGTTTTATGTGTAAAACCATAAGGGGTACCATCAGCGTTTTATGTGTAGAATCATAAGGGGTACCATCAGCGTTTTATATGTAAAAGCCATAACGGGTACCATCAGCGTTTTATGTGTAGAATCATAAGGAGTACCATCAGCGTTTTATATGTAAAAGCCATAACGGGTACCATCAGCGTTTTATGTGTAGAATCATAAGGGGTACCATCAGCGTTTTATATGTAAAAGCCATAACGGGTACCATCAGCGTTTTATATGTAAAAACCATAAGGGGTACCATCAGCGTTTTATGTGTAAAATCATAAGGAGTACCATCAGCGTTTTATGTGTAAAATCATAAGGAGTACCATCAGCGTTTTATATGTAAAAACTATAAGGGGTACCATCAGCGTTTTATGTGTAAAATCATAAGGGGTACCATCAGCGTTTTATATGTAAAAACTATAAGGGGTACCATCAGCTTTTTATGTGTAAAATCATAAGGGGTACCATCAGCGTTTTATGTGTAAAATCATAAGGAGTACCATCAGCGATTTATGTGTAAAATCATAAGGGGTACCATCAGCGTTTTATGTGTAAAAACCATAAGGGGTACCATCAGCGTTTTATGTGTAAAAACCATAAGGGGTACCATCAGCGTTTTATGTGTAGAATCATAAGAGGTACCATCAGCGTTTTATATGTAAAAACCATAAGGGGTACCATCAGCGTTTTATGCGTAAAATCATAAGGGGTACCATCAGCGTTTTATATGTAAAAACCATAAGGGGTACCATCAGCGTTTTATGCGTAAAATCATAAGGGGTACCATCAGCGTTTTTTTGTGTAAAATCATAAGGGGTACCATCAGCGTTTTATGTGTAAAACCATAAGGGGTAACATCAGCGTTTTATATGTAAAATCCATAAGGGGTACCATCAGCGTTTTATGCGTAAAACCATAAGGGGTACCATCAGCGTTTTATGTGTAAAACCATAAGGGGTACCATCAGCCTTTTATGTGTAAAACTATAAGGGGTACCATCAGCGTTTTATGCGTAAAATCATAAGGGGTACCATGAGCGTTTTATGTGTAAAAACCATATGGGGTACCATCAGCGTTTTATATGTAAAAACCATAAGGGGTACCATCAGCGTTTTATATGTAAAAACCATAAGGGGTACCATCAGCGTTTTATATGTAAAAACCATAAGGGGTACCATCAGCGTTTTATATGTAAAAACCATAAGGGGTACCATCAGCGTTTTATATGTAGAATCATAAGGGGTACCATCAGCGTTTTATGTGTAGAATCATAAGTGGTACCATCAGCGTTTTATGTGTAGAATCATAAGGGGTACCATCAGCGTTTTATATGTAAAAACCATAAGGGGTACCATCAACGTTTTATGTGTAAAACCATAAGGGGTACCATCAGCGTTTTATGTGTAGAATCATAAGGGGTACCATCAGCGTTTTATATGTAAAAGCCATAACGGGTACCATCAGCGTTTTATGTGTAGAATCATAAGGAGTACCATCAGCGTTTTATATGTAAAAGCCATAACGGGTACCATCAGCGTTTTATGTGTAGAATCATAAGGGGTACCATCAGCGTTTTATATGTAAAAGCCATAACGGGTACCATCAGCGTTTTATATGTAAAAACCATAAGGGGTACCATCAGCGTTTTATGTGTAAAATCATAAGGAGTACCATCAGCGTTTTATGTGTAAAATCATAAGGAGTACCATCAGCGTTTTATATGTAAAAACTATAAGGGGTACCATCAGCGTTTTATGTGTAAAATCATAAGGGGTACCATCAGCGTTTTATATGTAAAAACTATAAGGGGTACCATCAGCTTTTTATGTGTAAAATCATAAGGGGTACCATCAGCGTTTTATGTGTAAAATCATAAGGAGTACCATCAGCGATTTATGTGTAAAATCATAAGGGGTACCATCAGCGTTTTATGTGTAAAAACCATAAGGGGTACCATCAGCGTTTTATGTGTAAAAACCATAAGGGGTACCATCAGCGTTTTATGTGTAGAATCATAAGAGGTACCATCAGCGTTTTATGTGTGGAATCATAAAGGGTACCATCAGCGTTTTATGCGTAAAATCATAAGGGGTACCATCAGCATTTTATGTGTAAAATCATAAGGGGTACCATCAGCGTTTTATGTGTGGAGTCATAAAGGGTACCATCAGCGTTTTATGCGTAAAATCATAAGGGGTACCATCAGCGTTTTATGTGTAAAACCATAAGGGGTACCATCAGCGTTTTATGCGTAAAATCATAAGGGGTACCATCAGCGTTTTATATGTAAAAACCATAAGGGGTACCATCAGCGTTTTATGCGTAAAATCATAAGGGGTACCATCAGCGTTTTTTTGTGTAAAATCATAAGGGGTACCATCAGCGTTTTATGTGTAAAACCATAAGGGGTAACATCAGCGTTTTATATGTAAAATCCATAAGGGGTACCATCAGCGTTTTATGCGTAAAACCATAAGGGGTACCATCAGCGTTTTATGTGTAAAACCATAAGGGGTACCATCAGCGTTTTATATGTAAAAACCATAAGGGGTACCATCAGCGTTTTATATGTAGAATCATAAGGGGTACCATCAGCGTTTTATGTGTAGAATCATAAGTGGTACCATCAACGTTTAATGTGTAAAACCATAAGGGGTACCATCAGCGTTTTATGTGTAGAATCATAAGTGGTACCATCAATGTTTTATTGTAAAACCAGAAGGGGTACCATCAGCGTTTAATGCGTAAAATCATAAGGGGTACCATCAACGTTTTATGTGTAAAACCATAAGGTGTACCATCAGCGTTTTATGTGTAGAATCATAAGGGGTACCATCAGCGTTTTATGTGTAGAATCATAAGGTGTACCATCAACGTTTTATGTGTAAAACCATAAGGGGTACCATCAGCGTTTAATGCGTAAAATCATAAGGGGTACCATCAACGTTTTATGTGTAAAACCTTAAGGGGTACCATGAGCGTTTTATGTGTAGAATCATAAGGGGTACCATCAGCGTTTTATATGTAAAAACCATAAGGGGTACCATCAACGTTTTATGTGTAAAACCATAAGGGGTACCAACAGCGTTTTTTTATGTAAAAACCATAAGGGGTACCATCAGCGTTTTATGTGTAGAATCAGAAGGGGTACCATCAGCGTTTTATATGTAAAAACCATAAGGGGTACCAACAGCGTTTTTTTATGTAAAAACCATAAGGGGTACCATCAGCGTTTTATGCGTAAAATCATAAGGGGTACCATCAGCGTTTTATGCGTAAAATCATAAGGGGTACCATCAGCGTTTTATGCGTAAAATCATAAGGGGTACCATCAGCGTTTTATGCGTAAAAACTATAAGGGGTACCATCAGCGTTTTATGTTTAGAATCATAAGGGGTACCATCAGCGTTTTATATGTAAAAACTATAAGGGGTACCATCAGCGTTTTATGTGTAAAATCATAAGGGGTACCATCAGCGTTTTATGCGTAAAATCATAAGGGGTACCATCAGCGTTTTATGCGTAAAAACTATAAGGGGTACCATCAGCATTTTATGTTTAGAATCATAAGGGGTACCATCAGCGTTTTATGCGTAAAATCATAAGGGGTACCATCAGCGTTTTATGTGTAGAATCATAAAGGGTACCATCAGCGTTTTATGTGTAGAATCATAAGGGGTACCATCAGCGTTTTATGTGTAGAATCATAAGGGGTACCATCAGCGTTTTATGTGTAGAATCATAAGTGGTACCATCAACGTTTTATGTGTAAAACCACAAGGGGTACCATCAGCGTTTTTTGTGTAGAATCATAAGTGGTACCATCAACGTTTTATGTGTAAAATCATAAGGGGTACCATCAGCGTTTAATGCGTAAAATCATAAGGGGTACCATCAGCGTTTTATGTGTAGAATCATAAGTGGTACCATCAACGTTTTATGTGTAAAACCATAAGGGGTACCATCAGCGTTTTATATGTAAAAACCATAAGGGGTACCATCAGCGTTTTATGTGTAAAACCATAAGGGGTACCATCAGCGTTTTATGTGTAGAATCATAAGGGGTACCATCAGCGTTTTATGCGTAAAACCATAAGGGGTACCATCAGCGTTTTATGTGTAAAATCATAAGGGGTACCATCAGCGTTTTATGCGTAAAACCATAAGGGGTACCATCAGCGTTTTATGTGTAAAATCATAAGGGGTACCATCAGCGTTTTATGTGTAAAATCATAAGGGGTACCATCAGCGTTTTATGCGTAAAATCATAAGGGGTACCATCAGCGTTTTATGCGTAAAATCATAAGGGGTACCATCAGCGTTTTATGTGTAAAATCATAAGGGGTACCATCAGCGTTTTATGTGTAAAATCATAAGGGGTACCATTAGCGTTTTATGTGTAAAATCATAAGGGGTACCATCAGCATTTTATGTGTAAAACCATAAGGGGTACCATTAGCGTTTTATGTGTAAAATCATAAGGGGTACTATCAGCGTTTTATGTGTAGAATCATAAAGGGTACCATCAGCGTTTTATGTGTAGAATCATAAAGGGTACCATAAGCGTTTTATGTGTAGAATCATAAAGGGTACCATAAGCGTTTTATGCATAGAATCATAAAGGGTACCATCAGCGTTTTATGAGTAGAATCATAAAGGGTACCATAAGCGTTTTATGCATAGAATCATAAAGGGTACCATAAGCGTTTTATGAGTAGAATCATAAAGGGTACCATCAGCGTTTTATGTGTAGAATCATAAAGGGTACCATAAGCGTTTTATGCATAGAATCATAAAGGGTACCATCAGCGTTTTATGAGTAGAATCATAAAGGGTACCATCAGCGTTTTATGTGTAGAATCATAAAGGGTACCATCAGCGTTTTATGTGTAGAATCATAAAGGGTACCATCAGCGTTTTATGTGTAAAATCATAAGGGGTACCATCAGCGTTTTATGTGTAAAACCATAAGGGGTACCATTAGCGTTTTTAGTGTAAATTCATAAAGGGTACTATCAGCGTTTTATGTGTAGAATCATAAAGGGTACCATCAGCGTTTTATGTGTAGAATCATAAAGGGTACCATAAGCGTTTTATGTGTAGAATCATAAAGGGTACCATCAGCGTTTTATGTGTAGAATCATAAAGGGTACCATAAGCGTTTTATGCATAGAATCATAAAGGGTACCATCAGCGTTTTATGTGTAGAATCATAAAGGGTACCATCAGCGTTTTATGTGTAGAATCATAAAGGGTACCATAAGCGTTTTATGTGTAGAATCATAAAGGGTACCATCAGCGTTTTGTGTAGAATCATAAAGGGTACCATCAGCGTTTTATGTGTAGAATCATAAGGGGTACCATCAGCGTTTTATGTGTAGAATCATAAAGGGTACCATCAGCGTTTTATGTGTAGAATCATAAGGGGTACCATCAGCGTTTTATGTGTAGAATCATAAGGGGTACCATCAGCGTTTTATGTGTAGAATCATAAGTGGTACCATCAACGTTTTATGTGTAAAACCATAAGGGGTACCATCAGCGTTTAATGCGTAAAATCATAAGGGGTACCATCAGCGTTTTATGTGTAGAATCATAAGTGGTACCATCAACGTTTTATGTGTAAAACCATAAGGGGTACCATCAGCGTTTAATGCGTAAAATCATAAGGGGTACCATCAGCGTTTTATGTGTAGAATCATAAGGGGTACCATCAGCGTTTTATATGTAAAAACCATAAGGGGTACCATCAGCGTTTTATGTGTAAAACCATAAGGGGTACCATCAGCGTTTTATGTGTAGAATCATAAGGGGTACCATCAGCGTTTTATGCGTAAAACCATAAGGGGTACCATCAGGGTTTTATGTGTAAAATCATAAGGGGTACCATCAGCGTTTTATGCGTAAAACCATAAGGGGTACCATCAGCGTTTTATGTGTAAAATCATAAGGGGTACCATCAGCGTTTTATGCGTAAAATCATAAGGGGTACATCAGCGTTTTATGCGTAAAATCATAAGGGGTACCATCAGCGTTTTATGTGTAAAATCATAAGGGGTACCATCAGCGTTTTATGTGTAAAATCATAAGGGGTACCATTAGCGTTTTATGTGTAAAATCATAAGGGGTACCATCAGCATTTTATGTGTAAAACCATAAGGGGTACCATTAGCGTTTTATGTGTAAAATCATAAGGGGTACTATCAGCGTTTTATGTGTAGAATCATAAAGGGTACCATCAGCGTTTTATGTGTAGAATCATAAAGGGTACCATAAGCGTTTTATGAGTAGAATCATAAAGGGTACCATCAGCGTTTTATGTGTAGAATCATAAAGGGTACCATAAGCGTTTTATGCATAGAATCATAAAGGGTACCATCAGCGTTTTATGAGTAGAATCATAAAGGGTACCATCAGCGTTTTATGTGTAGAATCATAAAGGGTACCATAAGCGTTTTATGTGTAGAATCATAAAGGGTACCATCAGCGTTTTATGAGTAGAATCATAAAGGGTACCATCAGCGTTTTATGTGTAGAATCATAAAGGGTACCATAAGCGTTTTATGTGTAGAATCATAAAGGGTACCATCAGCGTTTTATGCGTAAAATCATAAGGGGTACCATCAGCGTTTTATGCGTAAAACCATAAGGGGTACCATCAGCGTTTTATGTGTAAAACCATAAGGGGTACCATCAGCGTTTTATGTGTAAAACCATAAGGGCTACCATCAGCGTTTTATGTGTAAAATCATAAGGGGTACCATCAGCGTTTTATGCGTAAAATCATAAGGGGTACCATCAGCGTTTTATGTGTAAAATCATAATGGGTACCATCAGCGTTTTATGTGTAAAATCATAAGGGGTACCATCAGCGTTTTATGTGTAAAACCATAAGGGGTACCATCAGCGTTTTATGTGTAAAATCATAAGGGGTACCATCAGCGTTTTATGTGTAGAATCATAAAGGGTACCATCAGCGTTTTATGTGTAGAATCATAAAGGGTACCATAAGCGTTTTATGTGTAGAATCATAAAGGGTACCATCAGCGTTTTATGTGTAGAATCATAAAGGGTACCATAAGCGTTTTATGGGTAGAATCATAAAGGGTACCATCAGCGTTTTATGTGTAGAATCATAAAGGGTACCATAAGCGTTTTATGTGTAGAATCATAAAGGGTACCATCAGCGTTTTATGTGTAGAATCATAAAGGGTACCATCAGCGTTTTATGTGTAGAATCATAAGGGGTACCATCAGCGTTTTATGTGTAGAATCATAAAGGGTACCATCAGCGTTTTATGTGTAGAATCATAAGGGGTACCATCAGCGTTTTATGTGTAGAATCATAAGTGGTACCATCAACGTTTTATGTGTAAAACCATAAGGGGTACCATCAGCGTTTTATGTGTAGAATCATAAGTGGTACCATCAACGTTTTATGTGTAAAACCATAAGGGGTACCATCAGCGTTTAATGCGTAAAATCATAAGGGGTACCATCAACGTTTTATGTGTAAAACCATAAGGGGTACCATCAGCGTTTTATGTGTAGAATCATAAGGGGTACCATCAGCGTTTTATATGTAAAAACCATAAGGGGTACCTTCAGCGTTTTATGCGTAAAATCATAAGGGGTACCATCAGCGTTTTATATGTAAAAACTATAAGGGTTACCATCAGCGTTTTATGTGTAAAATCATAAGGGGTACCATCAGCGTTTTATGTTTAGAATCATAAGGGGTACCATCAGCGTTTTATGTGTAAAAACTATAAGGGGTACCATCAGCGTTTTATGTGTAAAATCATAAGGGGTACCATCAGCGTTTTATATGTAAAAACTATAAGGGTTACCATCAGCGTTTTATGTGTAAAATCATAAGGGGTACCATCAGCGTTTTATGTTTAGAATCATAAGGGGTACCATCAGCGTTTTATATGTAAAAACTATAAGGGGTACCATCAGCGTTTTATGTGTAAAATCATAAGGGGTACCATCAGCGTTTTATGTGTAAAATCATAAGGGGTACCATCAGCGTTTTATGTGTAGAATCATAAGGGGTTCCATCAGTGTTTTATGTGTAAAATCATAAGGGGTACCATCAGCGTTTTATATGTAAAATCATAAGGGGTACCATCAGCGTTTTATGTGTAAAATCATAAGGGGTACCATCAGCGGTTTATGTGTAAAATCATAAGGGATACCATCAGCGTTTTATGTGTAGATTCATAAGGGGTACCATCAGCGTTTTATGTGTAGAATCATAAGGGGTACCATCAGCGTTTTATATGTAAAATCATAAGGGGTACCATCAGCGTTTTATGTGTAAAATCATAAGGGGTAACATCAGCGGTTTATGTGTAAAATCATAAGGGGTACCATCAGCGGTTTATGTGTAAAATCATAAGGGGTACCATCAGTGTTTTATGTGTAGAATCATAAGGGGTACCATCAGCGTTTTATATGTAAAAACCATAAGGGGTACCATCAGCGTTTTATTTGTAAAATCATAAGGAGTACCATCAGCATTTTATTTGTAAAATCATAAGGAGTACCATCAGCGTTTTATTTGTAAAATCATAAGGGGTACCATCAACGTTTTAATGCGTAAAATCATAAGGGGTACCATCAGCGTTTTATATGTAAAATCATAAGGGGTACCATCAGCGTTTTATGTGTAAAATCATAAGGGGTAACATCAGCGGTTTATGTGTAAAATCATAAGGGGTACCATCAGCGGTTTATGTGTAAAATCATAAGGGGTACCATCAGCGTTTTATGTGTAGATTCATAAGGGGTACCATCAGCGTTTTATGTGTAGAATCATAAGGGGTACCATCAGCGTTTTATATGTAAAATCATAAGGGGTACCATCAGCGTTTTATGTGTAAAATCATAAGGGGTAACATCAGCGGTTTATGTGTAAAATCATAAGGGGTACCATCAGCGGTTTATGTGTAAAATCATAAGGGGTACCATCAGTGTTTTATGTGTAGAATCATAAGGGGTACCATCAGCGTTTTATATGTAAAAACCATAAGGGGTACCATCAGCGTTTTATTTGTAAAATCATAAGGAGTACCATCAGCATTTTATTTGTAAAATCATAAGGAGTACCATCAGCGTTTTATTTGTAAAATCATAAGGGGTACCATCAACGTTTTAATGCGTAAAATCATAAGGGGTACCATCAGCGTTTTATTTGTAAAATCATAAGGGGTACCATCAGCGTTTTATGTGTAGAATCATAAGGGGTACCATCAGCGTTTTATTTGTAAAATCATAAGGGGTACCATCAGCGTTTTATGTGTAAAATCATAAGGGGTACCATCAGCGTTTTATATGTAAAAACTATAAGGGGTACCATCAGCGTTTTATGTGTAGAATCATAAGGGGTACCATCAGCGTTTTATGTGTAGAATCATAAGGGGTTCCATCAGCGTTTTATGTGTAAAATCAGTAGGGGTACCATCAGCGTTTTATATGTAAAATCATAAGGGGTACCATCAGCGTTTTATGTGTAAAATCATAAGGGGTACCATCAGCGGTTTACGTGTAAAATCATAAGGGGTACCATCAGCGTTTTATGTGTAAAATCATAAGGGGTACCATCAGCGTTTTATATGTAAAAACCATAAGGGGTACCATCAGCGTTTTATGCGTAAAATCATAAGGGGTACCATCAGCGTTTTATATGTAAAATCATAAGGGGTACCATCAGCGTTTTATATGTAAAAACCATAAGGGGTACCATCAGCGTTTTATTTGTAAAATCATAAGGAGTACCATCAGCGTTTTATTTGTAAAATCATAAGGGGTACCATCAACGTTTTATGTGTAGAATCATAAGGGGTTCCATTAGCGTTTTATGTGTAGAATCATAAGGGGTTCCATCAGCGTTTTATGTGTAAAATCATAAGGGGTTCCATCAGCGTTTTATGTGTAAAATCATAAGGGGTACCATCAGCGTTTTATTTGTAAAATCATAAGGAGTACCATCAGCGTTTTATTTGTAAAATCATAAGGGGTACCATCAGCGTTTTATATGTAAAAACCATAAGGGGTACCATCAGCGTTTTATTTGTAAAATCATAAGGAGTACCATCAGCGTTTTATATGTAAAAACTATAAGGGGTACCATCAGCGTTTTATATGTAAAAACTATAAGGGGTACCATCAGCGTTTTATGTGTAAAACCATAAGGGGTACCATCAGCGTTTTATGTGTAGAATCATAAGGGGTACCATCAGCGTTTTATGCGTAAAACCATAAGGGGTACCATCAGCGTTTTATGTGTAAAATCATAAGGGGTACCATCAGCGTTTTATGCGTAAAACCATAAGGGGTACCATCAGCGTTTTATGTGTAAAATCATAAGGGGTACCATCAGCGTTTTATGTGTAAAATCATAAGGGGTACCATCAGCGTTTTATGCGTAAAATCATAAGGGGTACCATCAGCGTTTTATGCGTAAAATCATAAGGGGTACCATCAGCGTTTTATGTGTAAAATCATAAGGGGTACCATCAGCGTTTTATGTGTAAAATCATAAGGGGTACCATTAGCGTTTTATGTGTAAAATCATAAGGGGTACCATCAGCATTTTATGTGTAAAACCATAAGGGGTACCATTAGCGTTTTATGTGTAAAATCATAAGGGGTACTATCAGCGTTTTATGTGTAGAATCATAAAGGGTACCATCAGCGTTTTATGTGTAGAATCATAAAAGGTACCATAAGCGTTTTATGTGTAGAATCATAAAGGGTACCATAAGCGTTTTATGCATAGAATCATAAAGGGTACCATCAGCGTTTTATGAGTAGAATCATAAAGGGTACCATAAGCGTTTTATGCATAGAATCATGAAGGGTACCATAAGCGTTTTATGAGTAGAATCATAAAGGGTACCATCAGCGTTTTATGTGTAGAATCATAAAGGGTACCATAAGCGTTTTATGCATAGAATCATAAAGGGTACCATCAGCGTTTTATGAGTAGAATCATAAAGGGTACCATCAGCGTTTTATGTGTAGAATCATAAAGGGTACCATAAGCGTTTTATGCATAGAATCATAAAGGGTACCATCAGCGTTTTATGAGTAGAATCATAAAGGGTACCATCAGCGTTTTATGTGTAGAATCATAAAGGGTACCATCAGCGTTTTATGTGTAGAATCATAAAGGGTACCATAAGCGTTTTATGCATAGAATCATAAAGGGTACCATCAGCGTTTTATGCATAGAATCATAAAGGGTACCATCAGCGTTTTATGTGTAGAATCATAAAGGGTACCATAAGCGTTTTATGCATAGAATCATAAAGGGTACCATCAGCGTTTTATGTGTAGAATCATAAAGGGTACCATCAGCGTTTTATGTGTAGAATCATAAAGGGTACCATAAGCGTTTTATGTGTAGAATCATAAAGGGTACCATCAGCGTTTTGTGTAGAATCATAAAGGGTACCATCAGCGTTTTATGTGTAGAATCATAAGGGGTACCATCAGCGTTTTATGTGTAGAATCATAAAGGGTACCATCAGCGTTTTATGTGTAGAATCATAAGGGGTACCATCAGCGTTTTATGTGTAGAATCATAAGGGGTACCATCAGCGTTTTATGTGTAGAATCATAAGTGGTACCATCAACGTTTTATGTGTAAAACCACAAGGGGTACCATCAGCGTTTTTTGTGTAGAATCATAAGTGGTACCATCAACGTTTTATGTGTAAAACCATAAGGGGTACCATCAGCGTTTAATGCGTAAAATCATAAGGGGTACCATCAGCGTTTTATGTGTAGAATCATAAGTGGTACCATCAACGTTTTATGTGTAAAACCATAAGGGGTACCATCAGCGTTTTATATGTAAAAACCATAAGGGGTACCATCAGCGTTTTATGTGTAAAACCATAAGGGGTACCATCAGCGTTTTATGTGTAGAATCATAAGGGGTACCATCAGCGTTTTATGCGTAAAACCATAAGGGGTACCATCAGCGTTTTATGTGTAAAATCATAAGGGGTACCATCAGCGTTTTATGCGTAAAACCATAAGGGGTACCATCAGCGTTTTATGTGTAAAATCATAAGGGGTACCATCAGCGTTTTATGCGTAAAATCATAAGGGGTACATCAGCGTTTTATGCGTAAAATCATAAGGGGTACCATCAGCGTTTTATGTGTAAAATCATAAGGGGTACCATCAGCGTTTTATGTGTAAAATCATAAGGGGTACCATTAGCGTTTTATGTGTAAAATCATAAGGGGTACCATCAGCATTTTATGTGTAAAACCATAAGGGGTACCATTAGCGTTTTATGTGTAAAATCATAAGGGGTACTATCAGCGTTTTATGTGTAGAATCATAAAGGGTACCATCAGCGTTTTATGTGTAGAATCATAAAGGGTACCATAAGCGTTTTATGAGTAGAATCATAAAGGGTACCATCAGCGTTTTATGTGTAGAATCATAAAGGGTACCATAAGCGTTTTATGCATAGAATCATAAAGGGTACCATCAGCGTTTTATGAGTAGAATCATAAAGGGTACCATCAGCGTTTTATGTGTAGAATCATAAAGGGTACCATAAGCGTTTTATGTGTAGAATCATAAAGGGTACCATCAGCGTTTTATGAGTAGAATCATAAAGGGTACCATCAGCGTTTTATGTGTAGAATCATAAAGGGTACCATAAGCGTTTTATGTGTAGAATCATAAAGGGTGCCATCAGCGTTTTATGTGTAGAATCATAAAGGGTACCATCAGCGTTTTATGTGTAGAATCATAAGGGGTACCATCAGCGTTTTATGTGTAGAATCATAAGTGGTACCATCAACGTATTATGTGTAAAACCAAAAGGGATACCATCAGCGTTTTATGTGTATAATCATAAGGGGTACCATCAGCGTTTTATATGTAAAAACCATAAGGGGTACCATCAGCGTTTTATGTGTAAAACCATAAGGGGTACCATCAACGTTTTATGTGTAGAATCATAAGGGGTACCATCAGCGTTTTATATGTAAAAACCATAAGGGGTACCATCAGCGTTTTATGTGTAAAACCAAAAGGGGTACCATCAGCGTTTAATGCGTAAAATCATAAGGGGTACCATCAACGTTTTATGTGTAAAACCAAAAGGGGTACCATCAGCGTTTAATGCGTAAAATCATAAGGGGTACCATCAACGTTTTATGTGTAAAACCATAAGGGATACCATCAGCGTTTTATGTGTAGAATCATAAGGGGTACCATCAGCGTTTTATATGTAAAAACCATAAGGGGTACCATCAGCGTTTTATGTGTAAAACCATAAGGGGTACCATCAGCGTTTTATGTGTAGAATCATAAGGGGTACCATCAGCGTTTTATATGTAAAAACCATAAGGGGTACCATCAGCGTTTTATGTGTAAAATCATAAGGGGGACCATCAGCGTTTTATGTTTAGAATCATAAGGGGTACCATCAGCGTTTTATATGTAAAAACCATGAGGGGTACCATCAGCGTTTTATGTGTAAAATCATAAGGGGTACCTTCAGCGTTTTATGCGTAAAATCATAAGGGGTACCATCAGCGTTTTATATGTAAAAAACTATAAGGGTTACCATCAGCGTTTTATGTGTAAAATCATAAGGGGGACCATCAGCGTTTTATGTTTAGAATCATAAGGGGTACCATCAGCGTTTTATGTGTAGAATCATAAGGGGTACCATCAGCATTTTATATGTAAAAACCATAAGGGGTACCATCAGCGTTTTATGCGTAAAATCATAAGGGGTACCATCAGCGTTTTATGTGTAAAATCATAAGGGGTACCATCAGCGTTTTATGTGTAAAATCATAAGGGGTACCATCAGCGTTTTATGTGTAAAATCATAAGGGGTACCATCAGCGTTTTATGTGTAGAATCATAAGGGGTTCCATCAGCGTTTTATATGTAAAATCATAAGGCGTACCATCAGCGTTTTATGCATACAATCATAAGGGGTACCATCAGCGTTTTATGCGTAAAAACTATAAGGGGTACCATCAGCGTTTTATGTTTAGAATCATAAGGGGTACCATCAGCGTTTTATGCGTAAAATCATAAGGGGTACCATCAGCGTTTTATGTGTAAAACCATAAGGGGTACCATCAGCGTTTTATGCGTAAAATCATAAGGGGTACCATCAGCGTTTTATGCGTAAAACCATAAGGGGTACCATCAGCGTTTTATGTGTAAAACCATAAGGGCTACCATCAGCGTTTTATGTGTAAAATCATAAGGGGTACCATCAGCGTTTTATGTGTAAAATCATAAGGGGTACCATCAGCGTTTTATGTGTAAAATCATAATGGGTACCATCAGCGTTTTATGTGTAAAATCATAAGGGGTACCATCAGCGTTTTATGTGTAAAACCATAAGGGGTACCATCAGCGTTTTATGTGTAAAATCATAAGGGGTACCATCAGCGTTTTATGTGTAGAATCATAAAGGGTACCATCAGCGTTTTATGTGTAGAATCATAAAGGGTACCATAAGCGTTTTATGTGTAGAATCATAAAGGGTACCATCAGCGTTTTATGTGTAGAATCATAAAGGGTACCATAAGCGTTTTATGGGTAGAATCATAAAGGGTACCATCAGCGTTTTATGTGTAGAATCATAAAGGGTACCATAAGCGTTTTATGTGTAGAATCATAAAGGGTACCATCAGCGTTTTATGTGTAGAATCATAAAGGGTACCATCAGCGTTTTATGTGTAGAATCATAAGGGGTACCATCAGCGTTTTATGTGTAGAATCATAAAGGGTACCATCAGCGTTTTATGTGTAGAATCATAAGGGGTACCATCAGCGTTTTATGTGTAGAATCATAAGTGGTACCATCAACGTTTTATGTGTAAAACCATAAGGGGTACCATCAGCGTTTTATGTGTAGAATCATAAGTGGTACCATCAACGTTTTATGTGTAAAACCATAAGGGGTACCATCAGCGTTTAATGCGTAAAATCATAAGGGGTACCATCAACGTTTTATGTGTAAAACCATAAGGGGTACCATCAGCGTTTTATGTGTAGAATCATAAGGGGTACCATCAGCGTTTTATATGTAAAAACCATAAGGGGTACCTTCAGCGTTTTATGCGTAAAATCATAAGGGGTACCATCAGCGTTTTATATGTAAAAACTATAAGGGTTACCATCAGCGTTTTATGTGTAAAATCATAAGGGGTACCATCAGCGTTTTATGTTTAGAATCATAAGGGGTACCATCAGCGTTTTATGTGTAAAAACTATAAGGGGTACCATCAGCGTTTTATGTGTAAAATCATAAGGGGTACCATCAGCGTTTTATATGTAAAAACTATAAGGGTTACCATCAGCGTTTTATGTGTAAAATCATAAGGGGTACCATCAGCGTTTTATGTTTAGAATCATAAGGGGTACCATCAGCGTTTTATATGTAAAAACTATAAGGGGTACCATCAGCGTTTTATGTGTAAAATCATAAGGGGTACCATCAGCGTTTTATGTGTAAAATCATAAGGGGTACCATCAGCGTTTTATGTGTAGAATCATAAGGGGTTCCATCAGTGTTTTATGTGTAAAATCATAAGGGGTACCATCAGCGTTTTATATGTAAAATCATAAGGGGTACCATCAGCGTTTTATGTGTAAAATCATAAGGGGTACCATCAGCGGTTTATGTGTAAAATCATAAGGGGTACCATCAGCGTTTTATGTGTAGATTCATAAGGGGTACCATCAGCGTTTTATGTGTAGAATCATAAGGGGTACCATCAGCGTTTTATATGTAAAATCATAAGGGGTACCATCAGCGTTTTATGTGTAAAATCATAAGGGGTAACATCAGCGGTTTATGTGTAAAATCATAAGGGGTACCATCAGCGGTTTATGTGTAAAATCATAAGGGGTACCATCAGTGTTTTATGTGTAGAATCATAAGGGGTACCATCAGCGTTTTATATGTAAAAACCATAAGGGGTACCATCAGCGTTTTATTTGTAAAATCATAAGGAGTACCATCAGCATTTTATTTGTAAAATCATAAGGAGTACCATCAGCGTTTTATTTGTAAAATCATAAGGGGTACCATCAACGTTTTAATGCGTAAAATCATAAGGGGTACCATCAGCGTTTTATATGTAAAATCATAAGGGGTACCATCAGCGTTTTATGTGTAAAATCATAAGGGGTAACATCAGCGGTTTATGTGTAAAATCATAAGGGGTACCATCAGCGGTTTATGTGTAAAATCATAAGGGGTACCATCAGCGTTTTATGTGTAGATTCATAAGGGGTACCATCAGCGTTTTATGTGTAGAATCATAAGGGGTACCATCAGCGTTTTATATGTAAAATCATAAGGGGTACCATCAGCGTTTTATGTGTAAAATCATAAGGGGTAACATCAGCGGTTTATGTGTAAAATCATAAGGGGTACCATCAGCGGTTTATGTGTAAAATCATAAGGGGTACCATCAGTGTTTTATGTGTAGAATCATAAGGGGTACCATCAGCGTTTTATATGTAAAAACCATAAGGGGTACCATCAGCGTTTTATTTGTAAAATCATAAGGAGTACCATCAGCATTTTATTTGTAAAATCATAAGGAGTACCATCAGCGTTTTATTTGTAAAATCATAAGGGGTACCATCAACGTTTTAATGCGTAAAATCATAAGGGGTACCATCAGCGTTTTATTTGTAAAATCATAAGGGGTACCATCAGCGTTTTATGTGTAGAATCATAAGGGGTACCATCAGCGTTTTATTTGTAAAATCATAAGGGGTACCATCAGCGTTTTATGTGTAAAATCATAAGGGGTACCATCAGCGTTTTATATGTAAAAACTATAAGGGGTACCATCAGCGTTTTATGTGTAGAATCATAAGGGGTACCATCAGCGTTTTATGTGTAGAATCATAAGGGGTTCCATCAGCGTTTTATGTGTAAAATCAGAAGGGGTACCATCAGCGTTTTATATGTAAAATCATAAGGGGTACCATCAGCGTTTTATGTGTAAAATCATAAGGGGTACCATCAGCGGTTTACGTGTAAAATCATAAGGGGTACCATCAGCGTTTTATGTGTAAAATCATAAGGGGTACCATCAGCGTTTTATATGTAAAAACCATAAGGGGTACCATCAGCGTTTTATGCGTAAAATCATAAGGGGTACCATCAGCGTTTTATATGTAAAATCATAAGGGGTACCATCAGCGTTTTATATGTAAAAACCATAAGGGGTACCATCAGCGTTTTATTTGTAAAATCATAAGGAGTACCATCAGCGTTTTATTTGTAAAATCATAAGGGGTACCATCAACGTTTTATGTGTAGAATCATAAGGGGTTCCATTAGCGTTTTATGTGTAGAATCATAAGGGGTTCCATCAGCGTTTTATGTGTAAAATCATAAGGGGTTCCATCAGCGTTTTATGTGTAAAATCATAAGGGGTACCATCAGCGTTTTATTTGTAAAATCATAAGGAGTACCATCAGCGTTTTATTTGTAAAATCATAAGGGGTACCATCAGCGTTTTATATGTAAAAACCATAAGGGGTACCATCAGCGTTTTATTTGTAAAATCATAAGGAGTACCATCAGCGTTTTATTTGTAAAATCATAAGGGGTACCATCAGCGTTTTATATGTAAAAACCATAAGGGGTACCATCAGCGTTTTATGCGTAAAATCATAAGGGGTACCATCAGCGTTTTATGTGTAGAATCATAAGGGGTACCATCAACGTTTTATGTGTAGAATCATAAGGGGTACCATCAGCGTTTTATATGTAAAACCATAAGGGGTACCATCAGCGTTTTATATGTAAAAACCATAAGGGGTACCATCAGCGTTTTATGCGTAAAATCATAAGGGGTACCATCAGCGTTTTATGCGTAAAATCATAAGGGGTACCATCAGCGTTTTATATGTAAAAACCATAAGGGGTACCATCAGCGTTTTATGCGTAAAATCATAAGGGGTACCATCAGCGTTTTATGTGTAGAATCATAAGGGGTACCATCAGCGTTTTATTATGTAAAACCATAAGGGGTACCATCAGCGTTTTATGCGTAAAATCATAAGGGGTACCATCAGCGTTTTATGTGTAGAATCATAAGGGGTACCATCAGCGTTTTATGTGTAGAATCATAAGGGGTACCATCAGCGTTTTATGTGTAGAATCATAAGGGGTACCATCAGCGTTTTATGTGTAGAATCATAAGGGGTACCATCAGCGTTTTATATGTAAAAACCATAAGGGGTACCATCAGCGTTTTAATGCGTAAAATCATAAGGGGTACCATCAGCGTTTTATATGTAAAAACCATAAGGGGTAACATCAGCGGTTTATGTGTAAAATCATAAGGGGTACCATCAGCGGTTTATGTGTAAAATCATAAGGGGTACCATCAGTGTTTTATGTGTAGAATCATAAGGGGTACCATCAGCGTTTTATATGTAAAAACCATAAGGGGTACCATCAGCGTTTTATTTGTAAAATCATAAGGAGTACCATCAGCATTTTATTTGTAAAATCATAAGGAGTACCATCAGCGTTTTATTTGTAAAATCATAAGGGGTACCATCAACGTTTTAATGCGTAAAATCATAAGGGGTACCATCAGCGTTTTATATGTAAAATCATAAGGGGTACCATCAGCGTTTTATGTGTAAAATCATAAGGGGTAACATCAGCGGTTTATGTGTAAAATCATAAGGGGTACCATCAGCGGTTTATGTGTAAAATCATAAGGGGTACCATCAGCGTTTTATGTGTAGATTCATAAGGGGTACCATCAGCGTTTTATGTGTAGAATCATAAGGGGTACCATCAGCGTTTTATATGTAAAATCATAAGGGGTACCATCAGCGTTTTATGTGTAAAATCATAAGGGGTAACATCAGCGGTTTATGTGTAAAATCATAAGGGGTACCATCAGCGGTTTATGTGTAAAATCATAAGGGGTACCATCAGTGTTTTATGTGTAGAATCATAAGGGGTACCATCAGCGTTTTTTATGTAAAAACCATAAGGGGTACCATCAGCGTTTTATTTGTAAAATCATAAGGAGTACCATCAGCATTTTATTTGTAAAATCATAAGGAGTACCATCAGCGTTTTATTTGTAAAATCATAAGGGGTACCATCAATGTTTTAATGCGTAAAATCATAAGGGGTACCATCAGCGTTTTATTTGTAAAATCATAAGGGGTACCATCAGCGTTTTATGTGTAGAATCATAAGGGGTACCATCAGCGTTTTATTTGTAAAATCATAAGGGGTACCATCAGCGTTTTATGTGTAAAATCATAAGGGGTACCATCAGCGTTTTATATGTAAAAACTATAAGGGGTACCATCAGCGTTTTATGTGTAGAATCATAAGGGGTACCATCAGCGTTTTATGTGTAGAATCATAAGGGGTTCCATCAGCGTTTTATGTGTAAAATCAGAAGGGGTACCATCAGCGTTTTATATGTAAAATCATAAGGGGTACCATCAGCGTTTTATGTGTAAAATCATAAGGGGTACCATCAGCGGTTTACGTGTAAAATCATAAGGGGTACCATCAGCGTTTTATGTGTAAAATCATAAGGGGTACCATCAGCGTTTTATATGTAAAAACCATAAGGGGTACCATCAGCGTTTTATGCGTAAAATCATAAGGGGTACCATCAGCGTTTTATATGTAAAATCATAAGGGGTACCATCAGCGTTTTATATGTAAAAACCATAAGGGGTACCATCAGCGTTTTATTTGTAAAATCATAAGGAGTACCATCAGCGTTTTATTTGTAAAATCATAAGGGGTACCATCAACGTTTTATGTGTAGAATCATAAGGGGTTCCATTAGCGTTTTATGTGTAGAATCATAAGGGGTTCCATCAGCGTTTTATGTGTAAAATCATAAGGGGTTCCATCAGCGTTTTATGTGTAAAATCATAAGGGGTACCATCAGCGTTTTATTTGTAAAATCATAAGGAGTACCATCAGCGTTTTATTTGTAAAATCATAAGGGGTACCATCAGCGTTTTATATGTAAAAACCATAAGGGGTACCATCAGCGTTTTATTTGTAAAATCATAAGGAGTACCATCAGCGTTTTATTTGTAAAATCATAAGGGGTACCATCAGCGTTTTATATGTAAAAACCATAAGGGGTACCATCAGCGTTTTATGCGTAAAATCATAAGGGGTACCATCAGCGTTTTATGTGTAGAATCATAAGGGGTACCATCAACGTTTTATGTGTAGAATCATAAGGGGTACCATCAGCGTTTTATATGTAAAACCATAAGGGGTACCATCAGCGTTTTATATGTAAAAACCATAAGGGGTACCATCAGCGTTTTATGCGTAAAATCATAAGGGGTACCATCAGCGTTTTATGCGTAAAATCATAAGGGGTACCATCAGCGTTTTATATGTAAAAACCATAAGGGGTACCATCAGCGTTTTATGCGTAAAATCATAAGGGGTACCATCAGCGTTTTATGTGTAGAATCATAAGGGGTACCATCAGCGTTTTATTATGTAAAACCATAAGGGGTACCATCAGCGTTTTATGCGTAAAATCATAAGGGGTACCATCAGCGTTTTATGTGTAGAATCATAAGGGGTACCATCAGCGTTTTATGTGTAGAATCATAAGGGGTACCATCAGCGTTTTATGTGTAGAATCATAAGGGGTACCATCAGCGTTTTATGTGTAGAATCATAAGGGGTACCATCAGCGTTTTATATGTAAAAACCATAAGGGGTACCATCAGCGTTTTAATGCGTAAAATCATAAGGGGTACCATCAGCGTTTTATATGTAAAAACCATAAGGGGTAACATCAGCGGTTTATGTGTAAAATCATAAGGGGTACCATCAGCGGTTTATGTGTAAAATCATAAGGGGTACCATCAGTGTTTTATGTGTAGAATCATAAGGGGTACCATCAGCGTTTTATATGTAAAAACCATAAGGGGTACCATCAGCGTTTTATTTGTAAAATCATAAGGAGTACCATCAGCATTTTATTTGTAAAATCATAAGGAGTACCATCAGCGTTTTATTTGTAAAATCATAAGGGGTACCATCAACGTTTTAATGCGTAAAATCATAAGGGGTACCATCAGCGTTTTATATGTAAAATCATAAGGGGTACCATCAGCGTTTTATGTGTAAAATCATAAGGGGTAACATCAGCGGTTTATGTGTAAAATCATAAGGGGTACCATCAGCGGTTTATGTGTAAAATCATAAGGGGTACCATCAGCGTTTTATGTGTAGATTCATAAGGGGTACCATCAGCGTTTTATGTGTAGAATCATAAGGGGTACCATCAGCGTTTTATATGTAAAATCATAAGGGGTACCATCAGCGTTTTATGTGTAAAATCATAAGGGGTAACATCAGCGGTTTATGTGTAAAATCATAAGGGGTACCATCAGCGGTTTATGTGTAAAATCATAAGGGGTACCATCAGTGTTTTATGTGTAGAATCATAAGGGGTACCATCAGCGTTTTTTATGTAAAAACCATAAGGGGTACCATCAGCGTTTTATTTGTAAAATCATAAGGAGTACCATCAGCATTTTATTTGTAAAATCATAAGGAGTACCATCAGCGTTTTATTTGTAAAATCATAAGGGGTACCATCAATGTTTTAATGCGTAAAATCATAAGGGGTACCATCAGCGTTTTATTTGTAAAATCATAAGGGGTACCATCAGCGTTTTATGTGTAGAATCATAAGGGGTACCATCAGCGTTTTATTTGTAAAATCATAAGGGGTACCATCAGCGTTTTATGTGTAAAATCATAAGGGGTACCATCAGCGTTTTATATGTAAAAACTATAAGGGGTACCATCAGCGTTTTATGTGTAGAATCATAAGGGGTACCATCAGCGTTTTATGTGTAGAATCATAAGGGGTTCCATCAGCGTTTTATGTGTAAAATCAGAAGGGGTACCATCAGCGTTTTATATGTAAAATCATAAGGGGTACCATCAGCGTTTTATGTGTAAAATCATAAGGGGTACCATCAGCGGTTTACGTGTAAAATCATAAGGGGTACCATCAGCGTTTTATGTGTAAAATCATAAGGGGTACCATCAGCGTTTTATATGTAAAAACCATAAGGGGTACCATCAGCGTTTTATGCGTAAAATCATAAGGGGTACCATCAGCGTTTTATATGTAAAATCATAAGGGGTACCATCAGCGTTTTATATGTAAAAACCATAAGGGGTACCATCAGCGTTTTATTTGTAAAATCATAAGGAGTACCATCAGCGTTTTATTTGTAAAATCATAAGGGGTACCATCAACGTTTTTTATGTGTAGAATCATAAGGGGTTCCATTAGCGTTTTATGTGTAGAATCATAAGGGGTTCCATCAGCGTTTTATGTGTAAAATCATAAGGGGTTCCATCAGCGTTTTATGTGTAAAATCATAAGGGGTACCATCAGCGTTTTATTTGTAAAATCATAAGGAGTACCATCAGCGTTTTATATGTAAAAACCATAAGGGGTACCATCAGCGTTTTATATGTAAAAACCATAAGGGGTACCATCAGCGTTTTATTTGTAAAATCATAAGGAGTACCATCAGCGTTTTATTTGTAAAATCATAAGGGGTACCATCAGCGTTTTATATGTAAAAACCATAAGGGGTACCATCAGCGTTTTATGCGTAAAATCATAAGGGGTACCATCAGCGTTTTATGTGTAGAATCATAAGGGGTACCATCAACGTTTTATGTGTAGAATCATAAGGGGTACCATCAGCGTTTTATATGTAAAACCATAAGGGGTACCATCAGCGTTTTATATGTAAAAACCATAAGGGGTACCATCAGCGTTTTATGCGTAAAATCATAAGGGGTACCATCAGCGTTTTATGCGTAAAATCATAAGGGGTACCATCAGCGTTTTATATGTAAAAACCATAAGGGGTACCATCAGCGTTTTATGCGTAAAATCATAAGGGGTAACATCAGCGTTTTATGTGTAGAATCATAAGGGGTACCATCAACGTTTTATGTGTAGAATCATAAGGGGTACCATCAGCGTTTTTATATGTAAAAACATAAGGGGTACCATCAGCGTTTTATGCGTAAAATCATAAGGGGTACCATCAGCGTTTTATGTGTAGAATCATAAGGGGTACCATAAACATTTTATGTGTAGAATCATAAGGGGTACCATCAGCGTTTTATTATGTAAAACCATAAGGGGTACCATCAGCGTTTTATGCGTAAAATCATAAGGGGTACCATCAGCGTTTTATGTGTAGAATCATAAGGGGTACCATCAGCGTTTTATGTGTAGAATCATAAGGGGTACCATCAGCGTTTTATGTGTAGAATCATAAGGGGTACCATCAGCGTTTTATATGTAAAAACCATAAGGGGTACCATCAGCGTTTTAATGCGTAAAATCATAAGGGGTACCATCAGCGTTTTATATGTAAAAACCATAAGGGGTACCATCAGCGTTTTATGCGTAAAATCATAAGGGGTACCATCAGCGTTTTATATGTAAAAACCATAAGGGGTACCATCAGCGTTTTATGTGTAAAATCATAAGGGGTACCATCAGCGTTTTATATGTAAAAACCATAAGGGGTACCATCAGCCTTTTATGCGTAAAATCATAAGGAGTACCATCAGCGTTTTATTTGTAAAATCATAAGGGGTACCATCAGCGTTTTATATGTAAAAACCATAAGGGGTACCATCAGCGTTTTATGCGTAAAATCATAAGGGGTACCATCAGCGTTTTATGTGTAGAATCATAAGGGGTACCATCAACGTTTTATGTGTAGAATCATAAGGGGTACCATCAGCGTTTTATATGTAAAACCATAAGGGGTACCATCCGCGTTTTATATGTAAAAACCATAAGGGGTACCATCAGCGTTTTATGCGTAAAATCATAAGGGGTACCATCAGCGTTTTATGCGTAAAATCATAAGGGGTACCATCAGCGTTTTATATGTAAAAACCATAAGGGGTACCATCAGCGTTTTATATGTAAAAACCATAAGGGGTACCATCAGCGTTTTATGCGTAAAATCATAAGGGGTACCATCAGCGTTTTATGCGTAAAATCATAAGGGGTACCATCAGCGTTTTATATGTAAAAACCATAAGGGGTACCATCAGCGTTTTATATGTAAAAACCATAAGGGGTACCATCAGCGTTTTATGCGTAAAATCATAAGGGGTACCATCAGCGTTTTATGCGTAAAATCATAAGGGGTACCATCAACGTTTTATGTGTAGAATCATAAGGGGTACCATCAGCGTTTTTATATGTAAAAACATAAGGGGTACCATCAGCGTTTTATGCGTAAAATCATAAGGGGTACCATCAGCGTTTTATGTGTAGAATCATAAGGGGTACCATCAACGTTTTATGTGTAGAATCATAAGGGGTACCATCAGCGTTTTTATATGTAAAACCATAAGGGGTACCATCAGCGTTTTATGCGTAAAATCATAAGGGGTACCATCAGCGTTTTATGTGTAGAATCATAAGGGGTACCATCAGCGTTTTATGTGTAGAATCATAAGGGGTACCATCAGCGTTTTATATGTAAAAACCATAAGGGGTACCATCAGCGTTTTAATGCGTAAAATCATAAGGGGTACCATCAGCGTTTTATATGTAAAAACCATAAGGGGTACCATCAGCGTTTTATGCGTAAAATCATAAGGGGTACCATCAACGTTTTATGTGTAAAACCATAAGGGGTACCATCAGCGTTTTATGTGTAGAATCACAAGGGGTACCATCAATGTTTTATATGTAAAAACCATAAAGGGTACCATCAGCGTTTTATGCGTAAAATCATAAGGGGTACCATCAACGTTTTATGTGTAAAACCATAAGGGGTACCATCAGCGTTTTATGTGTAAAACCATAAGGGGTACCATCAGCGTTTTATGCGTAAAATCATAAGGGGTACCATCAGCGTTTTATGTTTAAAATCATAAGGGGTACCATCAGCGTTTTATGTGTAAAAACCATAAGGGGTACCATCAGCGTTTTATGTGTAAAATCATAAGGGGTACCATCAACGTTTTATGTGTAAAACCATAAGGGGTACCATCAGCGTTTTATGTGTAAAACCATAAGGGGTACCATCAGCGTTTTATGCGTAAAATCATAAGGGGTACCATCAGCGTTTTATGTTTAAAATCATAAGGGGTACCATCAGCGTTTTATATGTAAAAACCATAAGGGGTACCATCAGCGTTTTATGCGTAAAATCATAAGGGGAACCATCAGCGTTTTATGTGTAGAATCATAAGGGGTACCATCAGCATTTTATGTGTAGAATCATAAGGGGTACCATCAGCGTTTTATGTGTAGAATCATAAAGGGTACCATCAGCGTTTTATGTGTAGAATCATAAGGGGTACCATCAGCGTTTTATATGTAAAAACCATAAGGGGTACCATCAGCGTTTTAATGCGTAAAATCATAAGGGGTACCATCAGCGTTTTATGTGTAAAAACCATAAGGGGTACCATCAGCGTTTTATGTGTAAAATCATAAGGGGTACCATCAGCGTTTTATGTGTAAAATCATAATGGGTACCATCAGCGTTTTATATGTAAAAACCATAAGGGGTACCATCAGCGTTTTATGCGTAAAATCATAAGGGGTACCATCAACGTTTTATTTGTAAAATCATAAGGGGTACCATCAGCGTTTTATGTGTAGAATCATAAGGGGTACCATCAACGTTTTATTTGTAAAATCATAAGGGGTACCATCAGCGTTTTATTTGTAAAATCATAAGGGGTACCATCAGCGTTTTATTTGTAAAATCATAAGGGGTACCATCAGCTTTTTATGCGTAAAATCATAAGGGGTACCATCAACGTTTTATGCGTAGAATCATAAGGGGTACCATCAGCGTTTTATGCGTAGAATCATAAGGGGTACCATCAGCGTTTTATTTGTAAAATTATAAGGGGAACCATCAGCGTTTTATGTGTAAAATCATAAGGAGTACCATCAGCGTTTTATGCGTAAAATCATAAGGGGTACCATCAGCGTTTTATATGTAAAAACCATAAGGGGTACCATCAGCGTTTTATGCGTAAAATCATAAGGGGTACCATCAGCGTTTTATGTGTAGAATCATAAGGGGTACCATCAGCGTTTTATGTGTAGAATCATAAGGGGTACCATCAGCGTTTTATATGTAAAAACCATAAGGGGTACCATCAGCGTTTTAATGCGTAAAATCATAAGGGGTACCATCAGCGTTTTATATGTAAAAACCATAAGGGGTACCATCAGCGTTTTATGCGTAAAATCATAAGGGGTACCATCAACGTTTTATGTGTAAAACCATAAGGGGTACCATCAGCGTATTATGTGTGGAATCACAAGGGGTACCATCAATGTTTTATATGTAAAAACCATAAAGGGTACCATCAGCGTTTTATGCGTAAAATCATAAGGGGTACCATCAACGTTTTATGTGTAAAACCATAAGGGGTACCATCAGCGTTTTATGTGTAAAACCATAAGGGGTACCATCAGCGTTTTATGCGTAAAATCATAAGGGGTACCATCAGCGTTTTATGTTTAAAATCATAAGGGGTACCATCAGCGTTTTATATGTAAAAACCATAAGGGGTACCATCAGCGTTTTATGCGTAAAATCATAAGGGGAACCATCAACGTTTTATGTGTAAAACCATAAGGGGTACCATCAGCGTTTTATGTGTAGAATCATAAGGGGTACCATCAGCATTTTATGTGTAGAATCATAAGGGGTACCATCAGCGTTTTATGTGTAGAATCATAAAGGGTACCATCAGCGTTTTATGTGTAGAATCATAAGGGGTACCATCAGCGTTTTATATGTAAAAACCATAAGGGGTACCATCAGCGTTTTAATGCGTAAAATCATAAGGGGTACCATCAGCGTTTTATATGTAAAAACCATAAGGGGTACCATCAGCGTTTTATGCGTAAAATCATAAGGGGTACCATCAGCGTTTTATGTGTAAAAACCATAAGGGGTACCATCAGCGTTTTATGTGTAAAATCATAAGGGGTACCATCAGCGTTTTATATGTAAAAACCATAAGGGGTACCATCAGCGTTTTATGCGTAAAATCATAAGGGGTACCATCAGCGTTTTATGTG
Source organism: Gobio gobio (assembly GCF_949357685.1). Classification (NCBI taxonomy): domain Eukaryota; kingdom Metazoa; phylum Chordata; class Actinopteri; order Cypriniformes; family Gobionidae; genus Gobio; species Gobio gobio. Next base: position 54,533,095 of record NC_137115.1, on the reverse strand, counting down.
TAAAATCATAATGGGTACCATCAGCGTTTTATATGTAAAAACCATAAGGGGTACCATCAGCGTTTTATGCGTAAAATCATAAGGGGTACCATCAACGTTTTATTTGTAAAATCATAAGGGGTACCATCAGCGTTTTATGTGTAGAATCATAAGGGGTACCATCAACGTTTTATTTGTAAAATCATAAGGGGTACCATCAGCGTTTTATTTGTAAAATCATAAGGGGTACCATCAGCGTTTTATTTGTAAAATCATAAGGGGTACCATCAACGTTTTATGCGTAAAATCATAAGGGGTACCATCAGCGTTTTTTGCGTAAAATCATAAGGGGTACCATCAGCTTTTTATGCGTAAAATCATAAGGGGTACCATCAACGTTTTATGCGTAGAATCATAAGGGGTACCATCAGCGTTTTATGCGTAGAATCATAAGGGGTACCATCAGCGTTTTATTTGTAAAATTATAAGGGGAACCATCAGCGTTTTATGTGTAAAATCATAAGGAGTACCATCAGCGTTTTATGCGTAAAATCATAAGGGGTACCATCAGCGTTTTATATGTAAAAACCATAAGGGGTACCATCAGCGTTTTATGCGTAAAATCATAAGGGGTACCATCAGCGTTTTATGCGTAAAATCATAAGGGGTACCATCAGCGTTTTATATGTAAAAACCATAAGGGGTACCATCAGCGTTTTATGTGTAGAATCATAAGGGGTACCATCAACGTTTTATGTGTAGAATCATAAGGGGTACCATCAGCGTTTTTATATGTAAAATCATAAGGGGTACCATCAGCGTTTTATGCGTAAAATCATAAGGGGTACCATCAGCGTTTTATGTGTAGAATCATAAGGGGTACCATAAACATTTTATGTGTAGAATCATAAGGGGTACCATCAGCGTTTTTATATGTAAAACCATAAGGGGTACCATCAGCGTTTTATGCGTAAAATCATAAGGGGTACCATCAGCGTTTTATGTGTAGAATCATAAGGGGTACCATCAGCGTTTTATGTGTAGAATCATAAGGGGTACCATCAGCGTTTTATATGTAAAAACCATAAGGGGTACCATCAGCGTTTTATGCGTAAAATCATAAGGGGTACCATCAGCGTTTTATGTGTAAAATCATAAGGGGTACCATCAGCGTTTTATATGTAAAATCATAAGGGGTACCATCAACGTTTTATTTGTAAAATCATAAGGGGTACCATCAGCGTTTTGTGCGTAAAATCAAAAGGGGTACCATCAACGTTTTATTTGTAAAATCATAAGGGGTACCATCAGCGTTTTATGTGTAGAATCATAAGGGGTACCATCAACGTTTTATTTGTAAAATCATAAGGGGTACCATCAGCGTTTTATTTGTAAAATCATAAGGGGTACCATCAGCGTTTTATGCGTAAAATCATAAGGGGTACCATCAACGTTTTATTTGTAAAATCATAAGGGGCACCATCAGCGTTTTATGTGTAGAATCAATAGGGGTACCATCAACGTTTTATTTGTAAAATCATAAGGGGTACCATCAGCGTTTTATTTGTAAAATCATAAGGGGTACCATCAGCGTTTTATTTGTAAAATCATAAGGGGTACCATCAACGTTTTATGCGTAAAATCATAAGGGGTACCATCAGCGTTTTTTGCGTAAAATCATAAAGGGTACCATCAGCGTTTTATGTGTAGAATCATAAGGGGTACCATCAGCGTTTTATATGTAAAAACCATAAGGGGTACCATCAGCGTTTTAATGCGTAAAATCATAAGGGGTACCATCAGCGTTTTATATGTAAAAACCATAAGGGGTACCATCAGCGTTTTATGCGTAAAATCATAAGGGGTACCATCAGCGTTTTATGTGTAAAAACCATAAGGGGTACCATCAGCGTTTTATGTGTAAAATCATAAGGGGTACCATCAGCGTTTTATATGTAAAAACCATAAGGGGTACCATCAGCGTTTTATGCGTAAAATCATAAGGGGTACCATCAGCGTTTTATGTGTAAAATCATAATGGGTACCATCAGCGTTTTATATGTAAAAACCATAAGGGGTACCATCAGCGTTTTATGCGTAAAATCATAAGGGGTACCATCAACGTTTTATTTGTAAAATCATAAGGGGTACCATCAGCGTTTTATGTGTAGAATCATAAGGGGTACCATCAACGTTTTATTTGTAAAATCATAAGGGGTACCATCAGCGTTTTATTTGTAAAATCATAAGGGGTACCATCAGCGTTTTATTTGTAAAATCATAAGGGGTACCATCAACGTTTTATGCGTAAAATCATAAGGGGTACCATAAGCGTTTTTTGCGTAAAATCATAAGGGGTACCATCAGCTTTTTATGCGTAAAATCATAAGGGGTACCATCAACGTTTTATGCGTAGAATCATAAGGGGTACCATCAGCGTTTTATGCGTAGAATCATAAGGGGTACCATCAGCGTTTTATGCGTAGAATCATAAGGGGTACCATCAACGTTTTATGCGTAGAATCATAAGGGGTACCATCAGCGTTTTATGCGTAAAATCATAAGGGGTACCATCAACGTTTTATGCGTAGAATCATAAGGGGTACCATCAGCGTTTTATGCGTAGAATCATAAGGGGTACCATCAGCGTTTTATTTGTAAAATTATAAGGGGAACCATCAGCGTTTTATGTGTAAAATCATAAGGAGTACCATCAGCGTTTTATGCTTAAAATCATAAGGGGTACCATCAGCGTTTTATATGTAAAAACCATAAGGGGTACCATCAGCGTTTTATGCGTAAAATCATAAGGGGTACCATCAGCGTTTTATGCGTAAAATCATAAGGGGTACCATCAGCGTTTTATATGTAAAAACCATAAGGGGTACCATCAGCGTTTTATGTGTAGAATCATAAGGTGTACCATCAACGTTTTATGTGTAGAATCATAAGGGGTACCATCAGCGTTTTTATATGTAAAATCATAAGGGGTACCATCAGCGTTTTATGCGTAAAATCATAAGGGGTACCATCAGCGTTTTATGTGTAGAATCATAAGGGGTACCATAAACATTTTATGTGTAGAATCATAAGGGGTACCATCAGCGTTTTTATATGTAAAACCATAAGGGGTACCATCAGCGTTTTATGCGTAAAATCATAAGGGGTACCATCAGCGTTTTATGTGTAGAATCATAAGGGGTACCATCAGCATTTTATGTGTAGAATCATAAGGGGTACCATCAGCGTTTTATGTGTAGAATCATAAGGGGTACCATCAGCGTTTTATGTGTAGAATCATAAGGGGTACCATCAGCGTTTTATATGTAAAAACCATAAGGGGTACCATCAGCGTTTTATGCGTAAAATCATAAGGGGTACCATCAGCGTTTTTTGTGTAAAATCATAAGGGGTACCATCAACGTTTTATTTGTAAAATCATAAGGGGTACCATCAGCGTTTTATGCGTAAAATCATAAGGGGTACCATCAGCGTTTTATATGTAATAACCATAAGGGGTACCATCAGCGTTTTATGCGTAAAATCATAAGGGGTACCATCAGCGTTTTATATGTAAAAACCATAAGGGGTACCATCAGCGTTTTATGCGTAAAATCATAAGGGGTACCATCAGCGTTTTATGTGTAAAATCATAAGGGGTACCATCAGCGTTTTATATGTAAAAACCATAAGGGGTACCATCAGCGTTTTATGCGTAAAATCATAAGGGGTACCATCAGCGTTTTATTTGTAAAATCATAAGGGGTACCATCAACGTTTTATTTGTAAAATCATAAGGGGTACCATCAGCGTTTTATGCGTAAAATCATAAGGGGTACCATCAGCGTTTTATGTGTAGAATCATAAGGGGTACCATCAACGTTTTATTTGTAAAATCATAAGGGGTACCATCAGCGTTTTATTTGTAAAATCATAAGGGGTACCATCAGCGTTTTATTTGTAAAATCATAAGGGATACCATCAACGTTTTATGCGTAAAATCATAAGGGGTACCATCAGCTTTTTTTTGCGTAAAATCTTAAGGGGTACCATCAACGTTTTATGCGTAGAATCATAAGGGGTACCATCAGCGTTTTATGCGTAGAATCATAAGGGGTACCATCAGCGTTTTATTTATAAAATTATAAGGGGAACCATCAGCGTTTTATGTGTAAAATCATAAGGAGTACCATCAGCGTTTTATGCGTAAAATCATAAGGGGTACCATCAGCGTTTTATGCGTAGAATCATAAGGGGTACCATCAGCGTTTTATTTGTAAAATCATATGGGGTACCATCAGCGTTTTATGCGTAGAATCATAAGGGGTACCATCAGCGTTTTATGTGTAAAATCATAAGGAGTACCATCAGCGTTTTATGCGTAAAATCATAAGGGGTACCATCAGCGTTTTATGTGTAAAATCATAAGGGGTACCATCAGCGTTTTATATGTAAAAACCATAAGGGGTACCATCAGCGTTTTATGCGTAAAATCATAAGGGGTACCATCAGCGTTTTATTTGTAAAATCATAAGGGGTACCATCAACGTTTTATTTGTAAAATCATAAGGGGTACCATCAGCGTTTTATGCGTAAAATCATAAGGGGTACCATCAGCGTTTTATGTGTAGAATCATAAGGGGTACCATCAACGTTTTATTTGTAAAATCATAAGGGGTACCATCAACGTTTTATTTGTAAAATCATAAGGGGTACCATCAGCGTTTTATGTGTAGAATCATAAGGGGTACCATCAGCGTTTTATGCGTAAAATCATAAGGGGTACCATCAGCGTTTTATGTGTAAAATCATAAGGGGTACCATCAGCGTTTTATATGTAAAAACCATAAGGGGTACCATCAGCGTTTTATGCGTAAAATCATAAGGGGTACCATCAGCGTTTTATTTGTAAAATCATAAGGGGTACCATCAACGTTTTATTTGTAAAATCATAAGGGGTACCATCAGCGTTTTATGCGTAAAATCATAAGGGGTACCATCAGCGTTTTATGTGTAGAATCATAAGGGGTACCATCAACGTTTTATTTGTAAAATCATAAGGGGTACCATCAGCGTTTTATTTGTAAAATCATAAGGGGTACCATCAGCGTTTTATTTGTAAAATCATAAGGGATACCATCAACGTTTTATGCGTAAAATCATAAGGGGTACCATCAGCTTTTTTTTGCGTAAAATCTTAAGGGGTACCATCAACGTTTTATGCGTAGAATCATAAGGGGTACCATCAGCGTTTTATGCGTAGAATCATAAGGGGTACCATCAGCGTTTTATTTATAAAATTATAAGGGGAACCATCAGCGTTTTATGTGTAAAATCATAAGGAGTACCATCAGCGTTTTATGCGTAAAATCATAAGGGGTACCATCAGCGTTTTATGCGTAGAATCATAAGGGGTACCATCAGCGTTTTATTTGTAAAATCATATGGGGTACCATCAGCGTTTTATGCGTAGAATCATAAGGGGTACCATCAGCGTTTTATGTGTAAAATCATAAGGAGTACCATCAGCGTTTTATGCGTAAAATCATAAGGAGTACCATCAGCGTTTTATGCGTAGAATCATAAGGGGTACCATCAGCGTTTTATGTGTAAAATCATAAGGGGTACCATCAGCGTTTTATGTGTAGAATCATAAGGGGTACCATCAGCGTTTTATGCGTAGAATCATAAGGGGTACCATCAGCGTTTTATGTGTAAAATCATAAGGGGTACCATCAGCGTTTTATGTGTAAAATCATAAGGGGTACCATCAGCGTTTTATGTGTAAAATCATAAGGAGTACCATCAGCGTTTTATGTGTAAAATCATAAGGAGTAACATCAGCGTTTTATGCATAAAATCATAAGGAGTACCATCAGCGTTTTATGTGTAAAATCATAAGGAGTACCATCAGCGTTTTACGTGTAAAATCATAAGGGGTACCATCAATGTTTTATATGTAAAAACCATAAAGGGTACCATCAGCGTTTTATGCGTAAAATCATAAGGGGTACCATCAACGTTTTATGTGTAAAACCATAAGGGGTACCATCAGCGTTTTATGTGTAAAACCATAAGGGGTTCCATCAGCGTTTTATGCGTAAAATCATAAGGGGTACCATCAGCGTTTTATGTTTAAAATCATAAGGGGTACCATCAGCGTTTTATATGTAAAAACCATAAGGGGTACCATCAGCGTTTTATGCGTAAAACCATAAGGGGTACCATCAGCGTTTTATGTGTAAAACCATAAGGGGTACCATCAGCATTTTATGTGTAGAATCATAAGGGGTACCATCAGCGTTTTATGTGTAGAATCATAAGGGGTACCATCAGCGTTTTATGTGTAGAATCATAAGGGGTACCATCAGCGTTTTATATGTAAAAACCATAAGGGGTACCATCAGCGTTTTAATGCGTAAAATCATAAGGGGTACCATCAGCGTTTTATATGTAAAAACCATAAGGGGTACCATCAGCGTTTTATGCGTAAAATCATAAGGGGTACCATCAGCGTTTAATGTGTAAAAACCATAAGGGGTACCATCAGCGTTTTATGTGTAAAATCATAAGGGGTACCATCAGCGTTTTATATGTAAAAACCATAAGGGGTACCATCAGCGTTTTATGCGTAAAATCATAAGGGGTACCATCAGCGTTTTATGTGTAAAATCATAAGGGGTACCAACAGCGTTTTATATTTAAAAACCATAAGGGGTACCATCAGCGTTTTATGCGTAAAATCATAAGGAGTACCATCAGCGTTTTATTTGTAAAATCATAAGGAGTACCATCAGCGTTTTATTTGTAAAATCATAAGGGGTACCATCAACGTTTTATTTGTAAAATCATAAGGAGTACCATCAGCGTTTTATTTGTAAAATCATAAGGGGTACCATCAGCGTTTTATTTGTAAAATCATAAGGGGTACCATCAACGTTTTATTTGTAAAATCATAAGGGGTACCATCAGCGTTTTATGCGTAAAATTATAAGGGGAACCATCAGCGTTTTATGTGTAAAATCATAAGGAGTACCATCAGCGTTTTATGCGTAAAATCATAAGGGGTACCATCAGCGTTTTATGCGTAGAATCATAAGGGGTACCATCAGCGTTTTATTTGTAAAATCATAAGGGGTACCATCAGCGTTTTATGCGTAGAATCATAAGGGGTACCATCAGCGTTTTATGTGTAAAATCATAAGGGGTACCATCAGCGTTTTATGTGTAGAATCATAAGGGGTACCATCAGCGTTTTATGTGTAAAATCATAAGGGGTACCATCAGCGTTTTATGTGTAAAATCATAAGGAGTACCATCAGCGTTTTATGTGTAAAATCATAAGGAGTACCATCAGCGTTTTATGCATAAAATCATAAGGAGTACCATCAGCGTTTTATGTGTAAAATCATAAGGGGTACCATCAGCGTTTTATGTGTAGAATCATAAGGAGTACCATCAGCGTTTTACGTGTAAAATCATAAGGGGTACCATCAGCGTTTTATGTGTAGAATCATAAGGAGTACCATCAGCGTTTTATGTGTAAAATCATAAGGGGTACCATCAGCGTTTTATGTGTAAAATCATAAGGGGTACCATCAGCGTTTTATGTGTAAAATCATAAGGGGTACCATCAGCGTTTTATGTGTAGAATCATAAGGGGTACCATCAGCGTTTTATGTGTAAAATCATAAGGGGTACCATCAGCGTTTTATGCATAAAATCATAAGGAGTACCATCAGCGTTTTATGTGTAAAATCATAAGGGGTACCATCAGCGTTTTATGTGTAGAATCATAAGGAGTACCATCAGCGTTTTACGTGTAAAATCATAAGGGGTACCATCAGCGTTTTATGTGTAGAATCATAAGGAGTACCATCAGCGTTTTACGTGTAAAATCATAAGGGGTACCATCAGCGTTTTATGTGTAGAATCATAAGGAGTACCATCAGCGTTTTACGTGTAAAATCATAAGGGGTACCATCAGCGTTTTATGTGTAGAATCATAAGGAGTACCATCAGCGTTTTACGTGTAAAATCATAAGGGGTACCATCAGCGTTTTATGTGTAAAATCATAAGGAGTACCATCAGCGTTTTATGTGTAAAATCATAAGGAGTACCATCAGCGTTTTACGTGTAAAATCATAAGGGGTACCATCAGCGTTTTATGTGTAAAATCATAAGGAGTACCATCAGCGTTTTACGTGTAAAATCATAAGGGGTACCATCAGCGTTTTATGTGTAGAATCATAAGGAGTACCATCAGCGTTTTATGTGTAAAATCATAAGGAGTACCATCAGCGTTTTACGTGTAAAATCATAAGGGGTACCATCAGCGTTTTATGTGTAAAATCATAAGGAGTACCATCAGCGTTTTATGTGTAAAATCATAAGGGGTACCATCAGCGTTTTATGTGTAAAATCATAAGGGGTACCATCAGCGTTTTATGTGTAAAATCATAAGGAGTACCATCAGCGTTTTATGTGTAAAATCATAAGGAGTACCATCAGCGTTTTACGTGTAAAATCATAAGGGGTACCATCAGCGTTTTATGTGTAAAATCATAAGGGGTACCATCAGCGTTTTACGTGTAAAATCATAAGGAGTACCATTAGCGTTTTATGTGTAGAATCATAAGGGGTACCATCAGCGTTTTATGTGTAAAATCATAAGGAGTACCATCAGCGTTTTATGTGTAGAATCATAAGGAGTACCATCAGCGTTTTATGTGTAAAATCATAAGGGGTACCATCAGCGTTTTATGTGTAAAACCGTAAGGGTGCGTGTGAGTGTGTTTGAGTGTGTGTGTGACTGTTTGAGTGTTTTTGAGTGAGTGAGTGAGTATTTGAGTATTTGAGTATTTGAGTGAGTGTGTGTGTGAGTTTTTGTGAGTGAGTGTTTGAGTTAGTATTTACGTGTGTGTTTGAGTGTTTTAGTGTGTGTGTGTGTGTATTTGAGTGTGTGAGAGAGAGAGAGAGAGAGAGAGAGAGAGAGAGAGAGAGAGAGAGAGAGAGAGAGAGAGAGAGAGAGAGAGAGAGAGAGAGAGAGAGAGAGAGAGAGAGAGAGAGAGAGAGAGAGAGAGAGAGAGTGTGTGTGTGTGTGTCTCACCTGTCCTCACCTCGTCAGAATCGGTCAGAAAGACAAACGTCTGTCCTCGATTGTCTTTGCCAGGAGTCACACACACGCGTGACGCTCCTGTGAGAGATTCCCGTTTCCCGTCGTGTCATTAATGCCATCACGAACCTGATGTGTGTTAACACGAGCAGCTAATGTGTGTGATTTACACTGAACGGAGGCTGGTGTGAAGCAGCAGGATCAGATGATGAATGCTAAAAATATGTTTGCATAAAACAACCCAATTGCTGGGTTAGTCCATTTTCAACCCAGCATTTTCTAGAGTGTACAAAGCCTTTTGTAACGTGTTTCTAAATATATACAACACCTTCAGACAAACAAACACAGAATGTTTTTTATTTATTTTATTATTATTTCATACAGTATGATCAAACTCGAACCCGGTTATCTGTGAGCCAACAGCTCAAACACACTACCATTACAAATTGTGATTATTTATGAAAGAAATTAATACTTTTATTCATATGAGAATGATTTGTGAAGGATCATGTGACACTGAAGACATGATAAATTCAGCTTTGATCACAGGATATAAATGACATTTTATTATACATTCACATAGAAAACGTTTATATTGTCTTGTAATAATATTTCACAATTTTGACTGTATTTTTGATCAGATAAATGCAGCCTTGCTGAGCAGAAGAGACTAATTCTCATGGACTCATGTTTGTTTCGGTGCTTGTGTTTCAGGTGTTGGAGCGTCTCTTCCAGAAGGGCTTCAGTGTGGCTGCGTCCTGTGGTGGTGGCGTGGACTCATCCCAGTTCAGCGAGTACGTCCTGTGCCGCGAGGATAGGCGGAGTCAGTCCATGAGCACGCCCATCAGGATAAAGCAGGAGCCGCTGGACTAGAGACTCACGCTCTGGCCCTCGGCCCCTCGACACACAGACGTTCATATGGGGAATGTAACGCACACACACACAAACCGCACCAAGAAAGCCCAAAGAACTATTTCCTGTTCCGCCCAACCCACCAATCGGAGGACGTCCTCACGCATATGGAATGCAGGCCACGCCCCTGTGCCGGTGCAGTGCTTACAAACGCCAAATCCATCGTCAGGGGCCCGGGGCCGATTTCCGGCTCCCCGCGGATTGTTTTTCATTTCAACCTTGTTGTTTATAAAGTTGGACTTTTTCACTCCTTATAGCGCCATGTTGTATGCGGTTAGCAGTACTAGGATGGAGTTTTGTGTTTATTTCTTTTGTTACATGAAGGATGATGGGAGTGGTGTTTGAGAGACTTTCCTGGCAGCGCTCGCAGAAAAACTATTACGCCCTCGGGCTGCGTGGCGAAGGCAGTCTGGGGTTTAATGCGTTCAGGCTTCTTTGTTTGAAGGAGCTGCGAGCGAACGTGGGTATTTCTAAAGCCCGCAGTGAGAAATAGGTAACGAGCCAGGACATTAAGCATATCGTTAAACATTTGAAATTTTTATAAGCTTGAATCAAAAGAGTCACGAGCAAAATGCCAGGATCCCGAGGCCAGACATCGGAAGGTGAAGACATATGATTGTGTCTAGAGGAAATCCATAGTGTTCATGCGTTTGCACTTAAATGCATCTCAGATGCCGGCCGTGTGTTTCGGACTCGAGCTGACAGAATGAGGCTTTTCAAACCATCTTTGTGAACGAATAATCATTCATATATCAGGTTTGCGATTGTTTGTCCGTTTGTAATGTTGTCAGAGGCTGGATTGTGCGAGTCCAGTTTACACTGGACAGTGAACTAACAGACTAAACACTTCACACACACACATTGAGACACTTAACTCCCGGTCTGTCTGAAAAGATATCGTATTTGCAAATATAATCAATAACCAATTCTTTGAAGCCAGCTTGTAATGGATTTAACCCTTCTATTGTCCAGCCAGATATATACATATATGACAATTAGTAGTGGCTAAAAGTGATGTCCGCCTAGGAAAATTGACATCTTCACCCTTTATTTAAATATTATATCTACAGTAAAACATGTTTTAAAGATGTAAGCATATTGCATATAGTTGTGCTTGGAGTTGATTGTTTTATTTGTGATGATAACGCTTTGAAACATGTGCCGACATAATTTTTGGCCCATGCGAAAACAAGAGAGAACCGACGAAATATTAATAACTCATGTTGTAGTCGATGTGTGCTTTTTCCTGTGAGCTTTTTTGCTTTTCTATGCATTTTTTGCATGTAAAATAAAACATGTAGCTGTAGTTTTGTCAGATAAACATCTCAACCAAGTTTAGCGTTTTGTTTTTTCTTCATATTTAACATGTTTAAAAAATATTTTCCTCATATTTTGACTGGTTCATCGAACTTGTAGACTCATTAAAAATAAAATATCCCATCCGGACATCACTTTTGCCCTCTATATGTGACCCTGGAGCACAACACTCGCGGGTATATCTGTGGCAATAGACAAAAATACAGTACATCGTATGGGTCAAAATGATCAATATTTCTTATATGCCAAAAATCATTAGGATATTAAGGTCATGTTCCATGAAGTTATTGTGCAAATTTCCTACCGTAAATATATATTAGTATTAGTAATATGCAAGGCTAAGGACTTCATTTGGACAACTTTAAAGGAGATTTTCTCAATATTTAGATTTTTTTGCATCCTCAGATTCCAGATTTTCAAATATTTGCCAAATATTGTCCTGTCATAACAAACCATTCATCATCTGAAAGCTGAATAAATCAGCTTTTTAATTGATGTATAAATCTAAATTTGTAAAATTTGACCCTTATGACTGGTTTTGTGGTCCATATATACTGATAACTTACTGACCCCAAACTTTTAAACAATAGTGTTCATATACAGTGAATATTGAATACATAATAAAATATTTACCCAGTGTATTTAGTTACTGTCAGAGAAGGTTAAGATATATATATATATATAAACAGTGAACCGATAATCTATTCAATTCAAAATGATTTTTGAAGCATCATAAAAAGGACACTTTTCTCAAGGCAATAGGAGGGTTATGTCATTTTTTTTCAACCACATGTATACAAAGTTGTGGCAGTTTTTGTATACATTTTTTAATGCGTTTTTTTTTGTTTTATGGGGCATCTCTGTTGCGGAGTCTGGCCTCGAGCTCCCAGCCGATGGTCCGCTGTTAGTGAACACGTGCGGCTCTAGTGCACACACTAGTGTTGTAGTCAAGACCACCTAATCCCAGATCAAGACCAGTGTGTGTTGAGAACAACACCAGACAAGGCACTGAACTCATGGGGCGGCTCGCAGCTCTTGATTATTACGCAGGAACGAGAGTATAGTTCTAGCCATATCGGCCAAGAAAATCACAACTTTTCATTTTCCGGCGGTCTTAGTACACGATGTAACTACAGAAGAGTCAAGTTTTAAATAGGAAAAATATCGAAAGTCTTTGGTCATTATTGAGTGAGATGCTAACGGTCTAATCAGATTCAATGATCTATGCTAAGCTATGCTAAAAGTGCACACCCGGAGATCGGCTGAATGGACGGTAAAACTCAACTGTTTAACTCTAGGGGAGTCGGAAAATGAGCCTATTTTTATTTTTTTTAAAGTGTTGTGTTCCTTTAAAACCGGTCTTGAGTACGACAACACTAGCAGACACAGGTCATCGTCTTCATCATCTTCATCATTACAGCACTGATCTGGGTGGAGGTCACTTCCCTTCCTCTGATCATCCCGATCAAAGCCCAACAGAAGAACAAACTCGTCCTGTCTGTGTGTGTGTGTGTGTGTGTGTGTGTGTGTGTGTGTGTGTGTGTGTGTGTGTGTGTGTGTGTGTGTGTGTGTGTGTGTGTGTGTGTGTGTGTGTGTGTGTGTGTGTGTGTGTGTGTGTGTGTGTGTGTGTGACTCACACATGCCGTTTCTTCTCGCCCCCAAACGTCTTGATCAAAAACAAACAAGCTCATTCTGATCGGTCCGTCCAAAGTCTCGTTTAAACTCGAGATTGATGCATTTTGCAGTCTGAATGTGTTCATCAAGACACACACACTCGACCCGGCTGTGTTCTGACCCAGATCTGGTCCAGTTCTGTCACAAAGGGAATGGCCAACCAGCGCTTTCATGTGAGCGCAATCCCAGCATGCATTCCCAAACACACAGAGCGCTCAGATCATGTGGATTCAAAAGAGGGAATCCCAGTGCGGATAAAACAATGTGTGTAGTCGATGATCAAAGTTTGCTTACCAGAAGGTTTGTGTGAAGTTGAAGCATCTTTCCGTCGGACTCCTTCACGTGTTGTCGTAATGCGTTTGGGACACGAGGCGCTTCATCAGGCATAAGCGCTGGGACTATGTACAGTTATCATTTGAATATTTCTCTTTGTAAACAGACCCCGAAACAACAACACACCGACACTGCTTTAATACTAGAGGACTGATGGATTAAACATGAGCAAAGCAATATGACCTGTACATACAAATGACAAAAGAAAATCCTCAACATTTCAAAATGTCTACCAAGGTGAAAATTGTCATTATTTAATGTGTTAATAATTAGACTGTGGTATTAAAGGGCATGTGTTTATCTACAGTGTCTTCTTTTTTTTTATTTACTTGCATATTTGCTATAATAAAAAAGGCGTAATATTCACCTGACAGTTGTTTGTGCTTTTCATCTATAAATCGGCAACTCTGGAATATTCATAAATGACTGATAAACGTGATTATTGGCGATCTGTAGGGGTCTGGTGTTTCAAACTCTGAGCTCGGATTCTCTCTGCTGTCCGTGACCCGATCAGAACTGACCTGAGGCCAGTTTTTGGGTCACGACCTGCCAGTTGAGAATTATTACCTAACATAGTCGCTAAAAATATTTGTTGTTTCAACTTAAAATAAGTGTTCATGCTGCCTTAAAATTGTAAGTTTAGTCAACTTGAACTGTGAAGTTGTAATAAGTGATCTTGGATATTTGAGTTGACTAAATGTACAAATTTAAGGCAGCATGAACACTTATTATTTTAAATTGAAAACATTTCCAAAAAACATTTTTAAAGAAAAATAAACAAATAAATAAAAAAAAATATATATATTTAAATACCATATGCCTTTTTTTTGTTTGTTTGTTTACAGTATATATATATATATATATAGGCCAGAAAAACTTAGAAAAGCGCAAAACATTTATATATATATATATATTAAATTGTATATAAAAATTTAAGAGACCAATTTTTTCCAGAGCTGTATATATATATATATATATATAAATGTTTTGCAAGGAAAATTGACAACCCTTCATTCAAATATTAAATATATTATAGAAAATGTGTTAAATATATTGTAACATTAGTATATTGCATCGCAGTTTGTAATAGCATTTTTGCAGTTGTTTTGTTTGTGATAAAAATGCAATGAAATATGGCAAACTGTGCAACATAATTTTTGTCCAGGCTGTCATACAAAGAAATTATGAACATGCAAAAACGAGAACCAACAGAATATTAATAAAGTCAATATGAGATTTTTCCTGTGAGCTTTTTTCGTTGTTCTATGCATTTATAAAAAAAATTGCACAGTAAAATAAAACGTTTGCCTTTTTTTGCCAAATAATATTGTCAGATAAACAAAATTTTAGTATTTTGTTCTTCCCTCAAATTTAAAATTTCTAAAATATTTTTTTCATATTTTGATGGTTTAAGCGAATTTACAGGTTCATTAAAAATAAATACTTTGACACTACTGTACATAAAGAGTTTTAAAATCATAATTATACATATAATAACATTTCTAGATATAAAATGCATTTAAATTAGCATCATAAAAGCTATGAAATGCTAAACGGCGCATTTTGAAGTTTAGTAAACAGCTTATTTATTCCTTTACAAAATAGGTACAAATACAGAAGTATGTTCACACAAACAGAAATATTTCAGGATATGTACAGAATTTACCAAAAATAAGATAGTTCTAATAAACACAAGGTCTTGTAAACAATATATACAAATTATCCATAGATCAAAACATTAAATTCCAGCTGTGCACATAATACAATATGAAGAGAGATCTAATAATATTTTGGCTACAAAGCGAAAAGTCATAGAAAGAGCCTCCAGCAGAAATCAGAAGATTAATAAAGTAATGCATTTGTGCTTGTTTCACATCGGACTGTCGGGGAATGAACCGGATTGCCTGAAAACTGGCAAACACGGACGCTAAAATATAAATAGGTACAAAACGGCGTTTCCCTTTTAGAGCTGGACGTCGGAAACACTGAAGACGTAAAAACCACCGAAAGTAAAACCTCTGCACACAGAGCAACGGGATTCATGGTGCATAGAAGAGCGAGAGGGTCCGGAATGAGGAAAGGTCACAGAACTTGACCTCTCCTGACATCATGTACGGCGAACCCTCACCAAACAAATTTGCTTACAGGTCGGTCCGGACGGGACTCCAATTCTTCATCATAATAATATCTGACTGACGTCAAGAACTGAAAATAGCGATCAGGTACACAAACAGGAAAAGGCATGTCTTGTTTTCCAGTGCAAATAAACATTCTTGAATCAAGATATTAAAGGAGCACTTCCCCGCTGGAAAGATGAACGTGTATTTAAACTGGGTCATTTATGTAGTAGAAATGTGAAATTATTTCTAGACCGAGAAAAGACGGAAAATGTATTTTTGGCTCATATGGATGAAAGACAACAACTCCCAGAATGCACTTACTGAGGCCACTCCCAAGCCAAAATGATGATATTTGCGTCATCAGAGGCTTTTTTCCAGACATAAAATACATAAATCTCTCGTCTGAGGGGGGGGAAGCATGCACTCTAAAAAATGCTGGGTTAAAAATAACCCAAGTTGAGTTGAAAATGGACTTACACAGCAATTGGGTTGTTTTAACCCAGCATTTGGGTTGTTTTAACCCAGCGGTTGGGTTAAATGTTTGCTTAAAACAACCCAATCGCTGGGTTAGTCCATTTTCAACCCAACTTGGGTTATTTTTAACACAGCATTTTTTAGAGTGTGATCATTCGAATATACTAGCGGGTTTCTACTGATACAAAGCGTAATGCTAATCGCTGAAGTAACCCTTTAAGTATTATTTTCTGAAAAATGTATCAACATGTTCCCTTTGGTAACACTTTACAATAAAGTCCCATAAGTTGGTCAATGCATTAACTAGAAACGAGCGATACATGTCACAGTCTTTATTCATGAATCTTTGTAAATGTTAGATAATAAAACTGTTCATTGTTAGTTAACTCAGGCCCATAAAATTACATTAACCTCTTAAATTCTGCAGACCCTGTACAATAAGAAAAGCTTCCCATACACACACACACACAGTGTCTCTAAATACACAATACTGGTGTCGTTTTACAGGAAACCCTTTGAAGATTCATAAACCACTGCTAAAAGTGATAAACATGTAAGTATATGTTGTCTGAGCTGTAATAACTTTTAAAAAAAGTTCCTCCCTTCAGATCCATTTGAATAAATCTTGCATACAAAAATCTTTTTTCCAGTATTTGCTGACATCTAGTGGAAACAGCCCAAACTGTCTGCAGGGTGCTAGAGCACACCCGGCCTGAGATACACAATTTCAAAAGTGAATTTATAAGCAAAAAAATAAAAAAGCGTCTCTTTTGGGGGTTTGTGGCTGTGCGGCTCAGACAACATATACTTACATGTTTATCACTTTTAGCAGTGGTTAATGTAACTTCAAAGGGTTGCCTGTAAAACAACCAGTATTGTGTATTTATAGACACAATGTGTGTATGGGAAGCTTCTCAATTTGGGTCGGCCAAATCCAGGTGGAAATCCCCATAAATGGTCCCAGAGCATAAGTAATTAACAGATGCAACTTTTGCCTGAATAATGTAGAAATTGTTGAAATAACCCAGACATGTCGGTTCAGATCCGGCCCACATCTGGCACCTGCGGATTCAATGCGTTCCAGATGTGGGCCTGATCTGGACAGACACTATGTTTCTATCTGGGTAACATTAAGATTAAGAGATGCTTGAAAAGTATGTTTCATTGTTATTTGATGTTAACAAATGGAACTTTATTGTAAAGTGTTACCAGTTTATGTTTCCTGACTCCACTGTTTTACAGTTTTTCTCAATCGCTTTGGCACATTTATAACTTTCTCTAAATTGCCACAACTGTTTGACTCTATCACACGTCTGCAGAATGTAGTAACTCACCTAAAACATTTACTTCATGCTTCAAAACCTAGTTATTGTGTCAGTAAATTGGCCAATGCCATCAAAAATAAAGTGTTTTTGTCATTGTTTGAGCCAAACTGGTCAAATGTTAGTTTTTTTCCCCATGGAAATATTTGTTATATACTTTTTTATTACTATACAAGAATGTCAGCTCTGTCTATAGCCTAATGCTCTTGTATATCACTGAGATTTTTAGATACAGATTTCAAAAGTAGGTAAAAAAAAATGTACTAGAAAAAGTCAATACTGTAGTACACAAAAAGAAAATGAACATTTTAGTAGAATCTGGACCGACACTATGTTGCTCTCTGGGTATATATGCTTCCAAACTTGATTGGTTGATTAGTGAGATTGTGATTAATATTTCAATACAATGTCAGGATATTTGCCAATTTAACCTTCATTCTTCCCTCGGGTCATTTTGACCCGAAACTCATTAAAAAAAGATAATAATTAAACATTGAGTGGTCATCGGAGTGGTCCAAGACTTTTGTCGCACTTGAACCATGAATACACAAAAAAGAATTGTCTGGATTCAAGGAGTTTTGTGGATGAAATTGAAAAAAGTAACAAATCCTTCCCTCACGGGTCAATTTGACCCCCATAGGAATGACTGGAATGCTTCAGCACTCATAGAAAAACCTAAAAAGTGCTCAAGATTCAAAATAAAACTGATAAAACTTTACCAAAACATTATTTTATAATGTGTATAATGGCGCTATTACACATCTGTGTTTTCACTGTTATACGGTAGGGGGTGCTATTACACATCTGTGTTTTCACTGTTATACGGTAGGGGGTGCTATTACACATCTGTGTTTTCACTGTTATACGGTAGGGGGTGCAATTACACATCTGTGTTTTCACTGTTATACGGTAGGGGGCGCTATTACACATCGGTGTTTTCACTGTTATACGGTAGGGGACACTATTACACATCTGTGTTTTCACTGTTATACGGTAGGGGCGCTATTACACATCTGTGTTTTCACTGTTATACGGTAGGGGGCGCTATTACACATCTGTGTTTTCACTGTTATACGGTAGGGGGTGCTATTACACATCTGTGTTTTCACTGTTATACGGTAGGGGGCGCTATTACACATCTGTGTTTTCACTGTTATACGGTAGGGGGCGCTATTACACATCTGTGTTTTCACTGTTATACGGTAGGGGGTGCTATTACACATCTGTGTTTTCACTGTTATACGGTAGGGGGCGCTATTACACATCTGTGTTTTCACTGTTATACGGTAGGGGGTGCTATTACACATCTGTGTTTTCACTGTTATACGGTAGGGGGCGCTATTACACATCTGTGTTTTCACTGTTATACGGTAGGGGGCGCTATTACACATCTGTGTTTTCACTGTTATACGGTAGGGGGCGCTATTACACATCTGTGTTTTCACTGTTATACGGTAGGGGGCGCTATTACACATCTGTGTTTTCACTGTTATACGGTAGGGGGTGCTATTACACATCTGTGTTTTCACTGTTATACGGTAGGGGGCACTATTACACATCTGTGTTTTCACTGTTATACGGTAGGGGGTGCTATTACACATCTGTGTTTTCACTGTTATACGGTAGGGGGCGCTATTACACATCTGTGTTTTCACTGTTATACGGTAGGGGGCGCTATTACACATCTGTGTTTTCACTGTTATACGGTAGGGGGCACTATTACACATCTGTGTTTTCACTGTTATACGGTAGGGGGCGCTATTACACATCTGTGTTTTCACTGTTACACGGTAGGGGGCGCTATTACACATCTTCTGAAAGAGTACAGAATCTCCTGATCAAAACACAGGCGAAGAAGAAGCAGAGACAAGCGATAGAAGAACATATAAAGAGTTCAGATGCAATAGCCTCTAAAAGTCACTTCGGTCAAAAATGAGTTAACGATACAGAGTGAATGCTCTCCGCGTATAGTATATGTTCATAAAATACTTTCACATAAAATACTACCCACTAAATCCCAGCCTCAGCCCATTCAGAAGCACCGGTACTTAGGTAGAAACCTATACATAGAAGCCTGACAAAAATGCTTATTTTATAGAAAAACGTCAGACAGACTTAGAGGCTTTTGCATCCGAAGTCTTCATATGTGAAATAATGCGATCATCAAACATTAAACAGCATATAAATCAAAACTGCCTAATGTTGCTGAATGATATGCGGTGGCAGCATACAGAGAAAATAAAACGTAATATCTTAGGTCATTTCGCTTCTCAAGTAAATGTATCGTGATTTAAGAATGTTTAGATATTTCTACTGGAAAACAAGACAGAAATACTGAGTGAGAAAATCATTTTGTGCAGTGAAAAGGCTGTGAGATTAAACACCGCTGAACAGGAATGGGCTTGAAACACAGTCAAGGGCAGTGAAATCCAGTCAGAAAACATGAAACCAAAATGAAGTGCTAATACTTTCATAATACAAGCTCCTGGTCTTATTGTAATTGATTCATCAGTGCATGTCAGTCCTTCATAATGTAGTGCTGGAATGATTTACGATATGAGAAACGTTCTTTATTCGTTGAATGTCGTGTTTGATTCAGAAATAAGTCAAATGACGCTGGAACATGAAGCTGAAGTGTTAGCGTGTTGGTATTGCTATAGCTCGGCCTGATTTGGGATTGGTACTCCTCACGGACACACATTAAAGGTGGACACACCACAGACAGAAGCATCATGATCGTGATTTAGAAGGAACGTTTCGTTCCTCGTTACGCACTTGAGTTTAAAGCGCTCATGTGGAAGTCATTTATACATGCTTTTAAAAACAATATTCATCAAAAAGTCTATTTACATTAAAGTCTCGCTGATAAAGTTTTCGTAAAAGAGTTTTAGTCGATAAATTTAGCTTTTTATGGGGTGTTAAATACTGTGATTGTGCTGCAAAAAAAAATCTTCCTTTTTGTCTTGTTTTCCAGCAGCCGCGGCTCGTCTGTAAGTGCAGTTCTGTGTTTTAATCATTTATATAGCGCCTTTCCAACACCCAAGGTCGCTTTAGGTTTAAAGTAAGACTATTTTAAGTCGTAAAGTGAGCAGGAAATATAAAAATTTTACATATGGCTTCGGCAGGCGTGTCTTATGATTCTAAGCGAGGCAGTGAGTGTCTGAAACCACGCTTCAGATCAAGATGATATAAATCCACTTCAGCTGTGAGTGTATTAAGGCCGGTTCACACAGAATTCATTTTTGCTGTTATACACGCAAAACACAAGTCAGTGAACGGAAAAAAGCACACGTTTTTTAAAAGTTTAACTTCTTTTAACTTGACGCGAACGCAGCGGCAAAAGATATCCGTCTAGCACATGTTTACATTGAAAAACAATGGAAAAGTAGCGCAGTGGAATTGAAAAACGCCACACGTTCACACAGATCGTGTCTCTGCGTCTAAATATGAAAGACGTGGGCAGGGGAATGGGGAAAAACCGCAAGGTCTTGAAACACACTTTTAAAAGTTATTTTAACTTGAGTGCCGTGTATTTTAACTTAATTCAAAGGGAAAACAAGATTATTTTTCGGACCCCACCGGCCGATATTTGTTCTTGGTTTAAGCGTAAACTCACTTCATTTTGATAAGATATTAAGTGTTGTTTTCTGAAATAATTATGTAATTTTCCTTCCAAAGTAAATGTATCTTGATTTGAGGTTTTTTAGATGTTTGTAGGCTACTGGAAAACAAGACATAGATATTATGTAAATCATTTCCTGGCATGTGGTTGGACACTGATGAGGATGAGGATGAGGATGTTTGAGAAAGTCTGCATAAGGTTTAGAGAATAACGATTCTTTAAAAGAACACACCGACTTTTTGTGACTTTATCTTCTTCACCGTATCCCCCAGAGTTAGATAAGTCCATACACACCATTCTCATCTCCGTGCCATAACTCTGTCTGACGCACCCACTGCTAGCCTAGCTTAGCACAAAGACTGGAGGTAAATGGCTCCAGCTAGCCTAGCTTAGCACAAAGACTGGAGGTAAACGGCTCCAACTAGCCTAGCTTAGCACAAAGACTGGAGGTAAACGGCTCCAGCTAGCCTAGCTTAGCACAAAGACTGGAGGTAAACGGCTCCAACTAGCCTAGCTTAGCACAAAGACTGGAGGTAAACGGCTCCAGCTAGCCTAGCTTAGCACAAAGACTGGAGGTAAACGGCTCCAGCTAGCCTAGCTTAGCACAAAGACTGGAGGTAAACGGCTCCAGCTAGCCTAGCTTAGCACAAAGACTGGAGGTAAATGGCTCCAGCTAGCCTACTGCTCAATAAGTGACAAAATAACGTCAACATTTTACTATTTACATGCTGTGATGTGTGTAGTTACATCGTGTACTAAGACTGTCCCATGAGTGCAGCGGCACAATGATATTACACAGCACCTGAAAATAGTCCCCAGCGTTCTCTGTGTAAGCCGGTTGTCACGTTGGTTATGTTGACGGAAGTTAGCCTATTTTCAGCCGCTGCACTCATGGTACGGCTCAAAGCTCTTGATTATTACGCAGGAATGTGAGTATAGTTCCTAGCCATATCGGCCTAGAAAATCACAACTTTTCATTTTCCGTCGGTCTGACTATACACATCACAACATGTAAATAGAAAAAATGTTGGCGTTATTTTGTCACTTATTGAGCAGTAGGCTAGCTGGAGCCATTTACCTCCAGTCTTTGTGCTAAGCTAGGCTAGCTGGAGCCATTTACCTCCAGTCTTTGTGCTAAGCTAGGCTAGCGGTGGGTGCGTCAGACAGAGTTATGGCACGGAGATGAGAATGGTGTGTATGGACTTTTCTAACACTGGGGGATACGCTGAATAAGATAAAGTCACAAAAAGTCGGCGTATTCCTTTAACAGAAAATACATTGATCACTTCAAGGCGTTTCGTCTCAAAGATCGTTCACTGTAAGCGCTCCGTGTTGAATATACAGCAGAATGACATCAGCACTGCAAAAACACAACTTCATCAGGATTTCAAAATGCATGAAATATTACAATGCTCTAAGCATAACCAAACGATATGTAGTGAAGTATATGCTTAAGTAACTATGAAATCAAAATTGACCACTCTTATTTTATTATGGAATAATGCAGTATTTATTATAAATTACTTATCCATGCACATTCATGTGCATTCTTGAATAAAAAGCGACATCTCTTCTCTGATGACGAGGGCGGGGCCACCTGTCACTCACATGAGTCCACCAATAGCAAACCACAACCATCCAATCAATTCCCCACAGCCCTAAATTTGATGTCAGTTTAACTTGGATATTCACAGGCAGCAAACCTCCCCCAATTTATACTGAAGCCAATATGGAATTGACTTAAACTGCAATTCACCAACTGGCCACAGGCTCCAAAATGGAGCAGAAACTCAGTGAGCTCATGTTAAAATGGCCAACTTTACAGCAGAAGAACACATGTTTACAGTCTGGTACAAATTATGGTTTTGGTCTATACAGCTAATTTTGCCCTTCATGACGACTGTGAGGGGGGTGAATTTATTTATAACTCATTCATTTACATGATATAAAGCCTTAAAGTTCTGCATAATTAAGGGCGTGGCCACTTTGAGTGACAGGTGGATAGCCATTTATCTGCTGTCTGTTAGTCATCGCGTCACCTCAGCTCCGCCCACGTCCCGCCTCTTTGCCTATTTTCTTTTATCTGGGAGTGATGCGCTGACAAGATGGCGACGGCCAGCTCGACCCGACTTTACCCTTCAAAACTGCTCTTCAGAATCCTATGGGTGACGTCACAGACACAACGTCCATATTTTTTTACAATCTATGGATATTCGTCGCAAGAGGGAAAGAAAGATGAGCCTCCATTTTAATGCCGTTTTTCACAACTTATAATTTTTTACTTAATTCAAGATATATTCTCTTTTGTGTTCCGCTTTTTTACTGGAAAACTAAATAAAAATACTGATGAAGAAAGTGATATTTGCAGTGTCAGACTCATTCATACACAAAAAACAAACAAACAAACAAACAAACGCTCCTCGGCTCAAAGCCGGAGACACAAGCCTTTAAATTCACTATCATAAATACAATTTACCTAATAAAGTTGAGGAGAAAACAGGAAACGTGAAGTACATTTTTTTGTCTCTTTTTTTTCCAAACCTTTTTCTATCAAAAGCAACGCTGACATCACGAGGTCACAGATACTGAATGGGGCTGAAGGCACGTCGCAGGGCTGAGAAGGAAGTGTTCGTCGGGTGCGGATCCCTCTGTAGTGTGCAGAGTTCAGTTTAGTGTACACTACTTCAGGAGCGCACGGTACAGAAGGAGAGATCTGTTGGTCTCTCGCTCCTGCTCCATGTAGAAGATGAAGTCCCTGAGATTGACACGTGTTATTCTCTGGCGGGAATACTGCCGTGACGAGCTGGAGGAGGCCGACGATCCGGCCGGAGAACCTGCCGAACTCCCCGACACCTGAGGAGAACAAAACACAATTCTCATATTAACAATTTAAGCTCTGGGACCATTTTTGTAGTCTGGTCTTACCAGACTCTCATACATTTCATTTGTTCAGAGAGTATGGCCGCTCTCCATTGACAAGTGGTCACTTCCTTGAAGGCGGGAACTCTGTTGAAGTTTAAAACTATTGGATCTGCCATAACCAATCGCTAACGTTTGGTCGTGACACATGTCAT
The DNA here is from genome assembly GCF_949357685.1 of Gobio gobio. NCBI lineage: Eukaryota > Metazoa > Chordata > Actinopteri > Cypriniformes > Gobionidae > Gobio > Gobio gobio. The sequence continues at coordinate 54,509,152 of NC_137115.1, read as the reverse complement.
GCGCTGTTCGCCTCTGTTTCTCACATGGAAATCCGTAAAAATAACTCACCACCTCAGTGATCAAACCTAAAACTTGTGCATTGGGATTGGGATTTATTCACAGTGGAGAGTTTTGTGATGGGGAACGGCTGCTCACGTGGTTCGTAACATGATTGCTGTAAATAAAACGTCATATGCTTGGTGTGATAAGAATAAATGCTGCTGTAAATAACGGCCCAATTCAAATGTTCACGTGCTTTTCTTCTTTTTATCTTTTGAGCGGTGATGAAATATATTGCTCTTGTAAATACTTGCCAGCATTTAAAGAAACACAAGTCTAGAAATGCATCCAAATGACAGCGAAGTGCAACCGTACGGTGCTCTGCAGGGGTCAAAAAGGATATAAACAGTGAATTCTGAAGTGATATTCTTGAAAACTCAGAGATGTGGATTCAGACGGCAGTTTAATGACCACACGACCTGGTGTTTGTCTAAAGCAGTCGGTCATTCGGCCGGGGATTTTTACGCGGGTGGTGGGAGACGGATGGCAATTAAATCACTGACTAGGTCCTGTAAATTATGACAATACCTTCTGACCGCACAAGAAACAATTACCGTCCGAATAGGGCTTCAGCAACTCCTCCACCACTAACGGAGCGAGCTGGAAAATCACACTTTTCCCGGGACACAACATCATGGCCACCAACAAAACTCAGCAAAGATTGTTCTTGCTCCGGCTATAACTGGATATTCGGCAGAGGTGCCACAACGGAATGAATGGCTTTCCTCGCATCTTTCTCCGCTGCCATTACTGAACTACAACTCAAACTAGCGCACAACATCAACGTCATCGTTCTCAGCCACTCCCTCTGTTCGCTGATTGGACCGGTAAAAATTTGTTTGGAGAAAACCTAAGAATACACCGCAGTCCCAGACGGAGAACTGAAGGAAAATGAAATTGAGCAGAAGTAGGAGGGCAGAGCCATGCTACCATTTTTAGATTTGGCCAACTCAAATTGAGAAGCTTCCCTTACCCATATACAGTGTCTCTAAATACGCAATTTTGGTGTTCAACCCTTTGAAGTTACATAAAATACTGCTATAAGTGATAAACATGTAAGTATATGTTGTCTGAGCTGTATTACTGACATTATTGTAAGGGTAGGTGTAGGCGTTAAAAAACACAATCTGGTAAGTAGCGAATTTATTTATTGTTATTTTATCGTGAAATTTTAACCTCTCTTTCAACCGTTGCTGTACCCCTTCTATCCACAACTCTTCTTCTCCATCTTTAGTGTATCTCTGTGGCAGAATTTAGAGTTGGGGTACTCGGACTTCTCGGACTCGAGTCCGGACTCGAGTCCAATTTTGAATGAACTCGGACTTGTCACGCACTCGGGTGAATTTGTACTCGGACTTGACCTCGACTTGGACATTTTGGATTCGGAAAATATCCCGAGTGCAGTCGAGTCCGAGTCATGTGTAACAACAAAACCGCCATAAAACTAAGATAAGAAATTAATGAACGTCTCCCCGCTTGTGATTTTACTCCACCACACCGGCAGGCAGCAGTAGCATCATCTTATGCTTGCAGACAATACACACATCACACGGATGCAATGCGTGGCTAGGACAATGTCTTCAGAGTCAGCAATAATTTGTTTTGCTTTTGAAAATCATAAAGAATTTATTTGCATTTTATTTATTTTATTTATTAAATCCAGTAAAAAGAAGCACTCTGCGGATTGCAAATCAACTGATGTGTCTGGCACGACTTTCTACCGACATGTTCAAAGAAAACCTAGAGAAATGTAAGTTGCTTATTATAACTTTTAATACCAACTTAAATCCAAATAACTTAGGGCTGGGTGATATGACGATATATAGGCTCTGAAAGGCCTCCATTGGCACAATGCACGGTTCACTCTCAAGACCCTTAAAAGGTACTAAAGACGTCGTTACAAAGTCCATCTCACTACAGTGGTTCTACAATAACTTTATGAATCGGCGAGAATAGTTTTTGTGCGAAAAAAAAAACCTAAATAACGACTTATATAGTGATGACGATTTCAAAACACGCCCTCATGAAGCTTCGAAGCGTTATGAATCAGTGAGTCGATTCATCAGTTTGGATCGCCAAATTTCAGCAGTTTGGCGGTTTGACACGCGATCCGAATCATGATTCGACTCACTGATTCATAACGCTTCGAAGCTTCATGAGGCCGTGTTTTGAAATCATCATCACTATGCAAGTCGTTATTTAGGGTTTTTTTGCGCACAAAAACTATTCTCGCCGATTCATAAAGTTATTGTAGAACCACTGTAGTGAGATGGACTTTGTTAATTTGTGTTTTTCTTGCACTTGTAATTATAAAAGTTCTACATACAGTATATCTATGTCCATTCTAATGGTTTGAAACCATTTTTGATTGGAAACTAGTTGATCTGTTGACAAAATAAAAATGTTAAATGGCAATGGCTAGATGTAATAGTGGTATTTTTTGTTACATTTTATATTGCCATTGGTTTAATGGGTCAATTTCTAATCTTTTTTCAATTTAATTACACTCTGGACTCGAGCGGACTCGACTCGGACTCGGTCGATAAGAACTCGGACTTGAGTCCAACTCGGCCCCTTTTGGACTCGGACTTGGACTCGGACTTGATTGTTTAAGACTTGGACTTGACTCGAACTCGACAAAGGTGGACTCGGACCCAACACTAGCAGAATTACAGTGCCACACACTGGTCTGGCATGTATGCTACAGTCGGTTTCAATGGTTTGGTGTGTACGCAGATATTTCTTGGATTGGATAGGGAAAGCTCTGGCTTCTTGTGGATGTGGCCTAAGACATTCCCATATTTATGTTGATTTTCCTAATTGGCATCAAGCTCACACAAAGAATGAATCAGAAACACTGGTTTAGCTCCACATCAGTCAGAACCGCTGGCCAGAAGTATAAAACATTGGCATATCTGATGTTATTACGATCAGAAAAGGTCTTTTCTTAAACTTAAATACCAGTGGATTACTCTGAGATACTCAGTTCGCCTCAAACGGGTTTATTCTTACGATCGCATTCTCACAAGACTTCCTGTTCATCTGCTGCTTTCAAGCCTAAACCGAAGGAAAAGTCAAATAAACAAAGGGATTCTTACACAGCTGAGTCAGACCTCCATCTTTCATGAATAACAGAAAAATATCAGAAAATTCACATAACACAAACAACCAGTCGAAATAAGACCGGAAACGAAGTCTTTCTCTCCAACAGACGTCGCACAATTAGACTGATTGCGCTGGGTAAACACAAAGCACACGGAGGCCGTAATGGAAACCATCTGAGGGCATCAGAAATCCTGCATACGCCAGCGAAGGCATGGTGGCCGCTTGTGTCTCGTCTCCACCGAGCCGTCAGCGGATCTGACGGGCGGAGTGTGCTGAGGTGGGGTGAATTTAGGACAGGCAGCGCGCGGGACGCCCTCGGGGCTCAAGACCTCCAGAAGCAAGATCTGGACTCATCAGGCCAATCAGAGTTGACCTCATGTGAAAGGCAGGCATGCCTTCTGCCATGGCAATTAATGCCAATCATAGCCTGGACCAATCAAACGCATCCATCTACCTGGACACGCTGACCGGCCTCTGGCATGTGTGTGTGTGTTTGCTGAATATTCACATGCGTGCATGTGTTTGAGAGATGGAGAGGAAGGAAAACAGTTCAAGGAAGAGACAAAGGAAGAAAAGCATGCAATGTGAAATACAAATTTAGCTATAAAGCAGCTCTACAGAAGACAATAGAGTCTTTATTCAACTCAAGTCAGTTCAATGTCCATTCAAATCAGTTCAATAAGGCCGTGTGTCCACCAAAAGCGTTTTTTCACGCGACTGGCTGGAGTATTCAATTGTTTTCAATGCGAGTGCTGCGTTTTTAGAACGCCATGAGCGTACAATAATATTTCTGATGATTATTTAATTATAACAACATGCCTAATCTGAGCAAGTGAACGAGGCGCTGAGCGAGTATTTCATGCTCAAGTGTTCAGCGGTTTTTACTGGTCAAGAGTTAAAGAATGTTCAACTTTGAGTAAAATGCAGCGCTCATCACTGTCACTTTTCACCCAGCCGTCCAATCACAGTGGAGGAGGGGCGGGACAAATACAACACCGACCAACCGCCATATTCTGTGTGTGCAATGACAGCAGATGACAACATCAAGCATAACAGAACAAAATCATTTAAAACAAGAGCCAGAGAAAATACTTTACATAGTATTTATGTGTGTATGGTTCGCGGTTATATTCACTGATGATCGGGCAAAATGATACAGAAAAAACATTCCAGTCAATGGCGGGTGGATGAGAGATGAATCACTGTGTTTGTTTGATAAAGATATTTTGATAAAGAGTCCTGTAAGCGTTTCTCCAGACGCTTTCAAAACAATCCCCACATGTACTGAGGGGAGCTGAAGCTCATTAAATATGCAAATCGTATCCAATCATAGCCGTTGGCGTTTACTTCCAAGTCTTCAGTGCGGTACGCCCATCAAAACCGAGTGTTTTTCAGAGAGCCTCAAAACCAGGTCAGAAAATAGCCTATTACGATGTTTCTGAATGTAAAAACCATGCAAACGTCATAAGTTGACCTCAGACAACAGTATAACAAAATAAAGAAGCCGGTTCATGACACCTTTAAAGGAGCAGTGAGTGAATTTAGCGGCATCTAGAGGTGAGGTTGTGAATTGCAATCGCTCACCCCTCCCTTTCAAAGCACATAGAGAAGCTACAGTGGCCTACACAGGACAAAGATGTGTCGTCTGAGACAGCAGAGAGTAGCTAACGCTCTGTAGAGAAGTTTGTCCCTTTAGGGCTACCGTAGAAACATGGCGGCGCAAAATGGCGGCTTCACTGTAAGGGGACCCGCGATGTCTTACCTTAACACTGTAAAGCTGCTTTGAAACAATCTGCATTGTTAAAAGCGCTATATAAAGTTGATGTGTGTGGATAGAAACGGCTCATTCTAAGCTAAAAAAACATAACGGTCTTTACACTCCACTGAAAACATAGTTATGTTGATTATATTGCATTTCTGTCAATAGATCCAACACACTGCACCTTTAAGACACGTACACAGAGCGATAATTTTTCGGATTCGCTTGCGCACTGAAATGCCGTTGTCACTCCTGAAAGTTTGCAGTCTTTTCTCTGTGCGTTTGGCCTCAGGATCACAGATTGGCTCCGGCGCCTGCAGGGCCACACGGAGGCAGAGTAAATGATCCAAACGCAGGCAGAAAGGTCAGTCCTCCACCGGCGTTCACGTCTTTCCTCCCACTGTACGAGTCCTAAAGCCAACGCCAATAACCCAAACACAGCCCTGTTGATGTCTGTTTCCATGGAAATTCGTGCATCTCGTAACCTCACGTTAATGAGTACATAAACACAAACACACACACACACACACTCAGCTGATTCAGAGTCTCTCTCCATGGAGAGAAACACTCCGAATTACTGCTAATTTACATTTTGGGATTGTCGAATCAGTGCTGAATTTGGCAAAGGTCAATGTGGAGCTGAAGGAAGTGGAGAAGAAAAGATTGTGGGAAGGCAAAAATCCGCGAGGCAAAAAACAGCATCTGTCATTTTATCAGCGCTGAGCGCCTCGCGGGCGTAATGTCATATGACATATCCATCCGACAGCTAGCACACGGATACCTCCATACATCTATTCAGACCATTTCTGACTGCGTGCACGTGTTTCGAGCAGAGAGAGACGAGCCTGAAGACGGCGAGAGTAACAAGACGCGCCTGCCAGCTTTCTCACAACACACTGCTGATGACAATCTGCCAGCGGCACCAACACACACACAATCACACGCGCACACATACGTGTCTCCTCACCATCAGAGCACGGGAACATGTGAGGTGACGTGACCAGTAATGAGGGAATCAGACCTCCGTCCGACCGCATGTGTGTGGTCAGAGACACTGCTGCGCTTCAGCTATCTGACTTGGGCTCAGAAGGATCTGAAGAGGTTGGAATCGAGATCTGGTTACATTTACAAATTATTTTTTATGACATTTAGATTGGCAGTATGACCTTAAAATCTTTTTACAGATCAAATTTGTTGATTCATTCTACAAAAAAAGGGGGGGGAATCAATTGTAAAATGTCATGATTTCATATGATAAAATTAAATAAAAAATCCTTTAAATCTGATGAATGACAATGTAAAACATTATTTGATTTAATTAAGTTTAGATTAAATTCAATTCTGTTGAGAGACTCATTATTGCATCTTATAACAACTCTGAATTAACGAAATCCCTCAAATAATAAAACAAAATAAATAGGATGGATGGATGGATGGATGGATGAATGAATGAATGAATGAATGAATGAATGAATGAATGAATGAATGAATGAATGAATGAATTAATTAATTAATTAATTAATAGAATGATAGATGGACAGATGGATGGATGAATATATGGATTGATGGATGGAAAGATGATGGATGGATGGATGGATGGATGAATAGATGGATTGATGGATAAATAGAAGGAGGGATGATGAATAGAAGGATGTATGTATGTATGGATGGATGTATGTATGTATGGATGGATGGATTGATAGATAAATAGAAGGAGGGATGATGAATAAAAGGATGAATGAATGAATTAATAGATGGATGGATGAATGAATAGATGGATGGATGGATGGATGGATGGATGGATGGATGGATGAATAGATGAATGAATAGAAGGATGGATGGATGAATAGATGAATGAATAGATGGATGGATGGATGGATGGATGGATGGATAGAAGGATGGATGAATAGATGGATGGATGGATGGATGATGAATAGAAGGATGGATGATGGATGGATGGATGGATAAATAGAAGGAGGGATGATGAATAGAAGGATGAATGGATGAATAGAAGGATCAATGTATGGATGGATGGATGAATGTATGGATCAATGGATAAATAGAAGGAGGGATGATGAATAGAAGGAGGGATAGATGAATTAATAGATGGATGGATGAATAGAAGGATGGATGGATGGATAGATGATGAATAGAAGGATGGATGGATGGATGGATGAATAGATGGATCAATAGATAAATAGAAGGAGGGATGATGAATAGAAGGAGGGATAGATGAATGAATAGATGGATGGATGAATAGAAGGATGGATGGATGGATAGATGATGAATAGAAGGATGTATGGATGTATGGATGGATGGATGGATGGATAAATAGAAGGAGGGATGATGAATAAAAGGATGAATGAATTAATAGATGGAAGGATGAATGAATAGAAGGATGGATGGATGGATGAATAGATGAATGAATAGAAGGATGGATGGATGGATGGATGGATGGATGAATGAATAGATGAATAGATGGATGGATGGATAGAAGGATGGATGAATAGATGGATGGATGGATGAATGAATAGAAGGATGGATGGATGGATGGATGGATGGATGGATGGATGGATGGATGGATGGTGAATAGAAGGATGGATGATGGATGGATGGATGGATAAATAGAAGGAGGGATGATGAATAGAAGGATGAATGGATGAATAGAAGGATCAATGTATGGATGGATGGATGAATAGATGGATCAATGGATAAATAGAAGGAGGGATGATGAATAGAAGGAGGGATAGATGAATGAATAGATGGATGGATGAATAGAAGGATGGATGGATGGATGGATGGATAGATGATGAATAGATGGATGGATGGATGGATGGATGGATGGATGGATGAATGAATAGATGAATGAATAGAAGGATGGATGGATGAATAGATGAATGAATAGATGGATGGATGGATGGATAGAAGGATGGATGAATAGAAGGATGGATGGATGGATGGATGGATGGATGGATAGATGATGAATAGAAGGATGGATGGATTGATGGATGGATGAATAGATGGATCAATAGATAAATAGAAGGAGGGATGATGAATAGAAGGATGGATGGATAGATGAATGAATAGATGGATGGATGAATGAATAGAAGGATGGATGGATAAGTGATGTTTTATTAACAAGTTTCGGGAGGAGCACGCTCAGATAATTAAACCTAATTAAACAGGAGTGGAGCACATCAAGCTAATCAATTTAGTCAATGATAAGAGGTGTAAATATACAGCAGATTTACCTTCTTTCGTTGACCATTTTTATTTTAGCATGGACGACTTTTCCGGCAGGTCAACTGTAGGCTACAATGAATTTTGGAGCACCCATTTCCTTATTAAATGTAACATCAATACCTTACAGTAGGCTATATTGTATACCATGCTATTAACGATTATTTTAAGGCATCTTATATTTTGGGGATAGAAAAACATATCACTGCAAACTTCAAAGCTAATTTCATTAAATAAATGTGAACTTCACTTTTCAGATTCTGAGCGTTGTACGGGCTTGCACAACAATGCTTCAGTTCAGAGCAGTTCACAATCAATGAATGGCGCACATTTATGCTAAGCGAATTCTTATGAACAATGATAATGTTTTCTTTATTGTGATTAATATTGTATGTTGTATACAGGTGTAACGCATCACATACAGAGGCCGGATAGCTGACCTGAATGGTCGTAGCCAAGTGTAAGCAAACTCACGTATCTGACATTTCATGGGGTTTATCAGCGTCGATCCCACGCACACATGGGGCAGTTCGCATACACTCCATGACAACTGCCTTACTGAACAGAAAAATAAATGGCAAAGAGCAACAGCGTTCCGCCTTAAAGGAGCAGCACCTAATTCAGCGAGCGAGGTAAAGTATCCGCCTAGGCTGCTTTAGGGACCGTCTGCAAATTCACAGTGCAAATCCAATCTCAACAAACCATTCTAGTAATTTTTTACAGGGCTATGGTAAATGCCTAGCGGGCGAAATTATTTATTATATTTTGCCAATATCTCGTTTTAGACAATACCTCCCCTAATGGATGTACAGTAGGGGAGCGCGGGGCGGGTTAGTTTGAGCGCATGTTTTAACCCTTTCCACACATGCCAGAATGACGAAACTTACGTGTATTTACATTATTTAGAAAAAAAAATAGCCAAAATTAAAAAATCTCTGGAAGATATTACTGAACATGTATTTAACCATAGCAAAAGTTAATTTCTTACTTAAGTTTAGTTTTCATCTGTTTTTGGTGTTTATTTAAAATAAGACAAATCCGATATTATTTTAATCTTAAATCTGTTATTTAACAGTTGAGATGGTTCTTTAATGCTGATCTAACAGCAGAAGACACGAGTCGTGATTTAAACCCCAGTTGTGCAGATGGGGTGTGTGTTAACACTGCGTTACAATGAGCCCCTATTAGCCATTATATTCTATACTTTTATTAATTATTTTGAGAAACCATGAGAAAAGGATGAATAATGATGAGAGTTAATGTCCAGATATTATTAATTATTATTATGTTTTGAACTATGCTGTGTTTAGCGATGTGTTTGTAGTCAAACTAAAAAATGCTTATATTTTTAATGATTAAAAAATCCCATTATTTTATTTTAAAAAGTTAATAATTGTATTTCGTTTTAGTTTGTCTTGTATATATTTTTTTATTTTGATTATATCAGGTAACATTTTAAGCTGTTATTTGGTCATGTTATAATGTACCCCACCTATGGGGCATGTTGTCACATTTCACTTCTATTATTTCGGGGTAAATCAAGAAAAAAGTATACACTGTATTAATGAAACAAAACCACATAATTGTACTAGACGTGTGTTCAATTAATGTGGGAAAAAATAAATACTCTGAACCCCAAGTGGATTTACACAAACTGAGAAAGACAAAAAGCGTTGGGTTGTGCCCCGCTCTCCCTACACTAATAAAAATAAAAAAAAGGCTTTTTCATGATCCAAAGGTTGTAGTACATTCCCACAGGCCAGATTGACTCACTACAGGTGAAATTAACTGGAGTAAAGCTGGCTTGACATTGGCCATTCGATAACCGCGGTTTTAGGGACCGTCTCTATAATTACATACAACATTGGTATACATGTTTCAAACTTCAATAGCATTTGAAGAGAATGGCTAATGGTGCGTTCACACCGGACGCGATTCGCGCGAGTGATTTACATGTTAAGTCAATGCAGAGACGCGAAACGGCATTCTGCGGCGCGATTCGCGCGAATGAGGCGGCGAGATTCGCGCGATTCGCGCGATTGAGGCGGCGTGAAGGACGCGAATTGAGCGTTTTGAACGCGCGATTCGCGCGAATCGCTCAAGTTGAAAAATCTGAACTTTGGCGGATATTTCGCGCCGCGTTAACCAATCAGGAGCTTGCTCTAGTAGTGACAACAATGAGGAGAAAATCTGTATATTAATATCTGGTTCAGACAATATGATTATCACTGTGATAACATTAAATGACATGAAACACAACCCAGTCTCTTTTTGTTAAATGCAAGTTTATGTATGATCGATAATACAAAAGTATCAGTTAATGTATAACAAGCTATACATGAAATAAAGCAAACAATGCAGTCAAACATTCAAAGTCAGTGCTAGTCGGCTAACGTTACAACTGCAACGTACAGTTATAGCCTAAAAATATAAAGTAATGAAACTTATCTTTGCCCTCAGCCTAAACGATTTGCCAGGGAACAAATTATAGATCCATGAGACCAAAGATCGGCCGTTACAAGACGAATTATAGCTCGAGACACACCACAGAGACATCAGAGCCAGCGGCAGACGGCAGAAGGACTGGCCGAGGAAAGGTTGCCCTCGCCGGCTTTCACGTGCGCTGAGCGCGCTGTCCACTGGAGCTCACAGCTCCGACAACGGCAGATAAAATGTTCAAATAGGCACTGTTTATGTAAATAAACCAAAGATTTGAGCTTTAAGCAACTACATTATCGACTGAAAAAGTCTTAAAACTACGTTTTGTCACACATTAACAGTAGATATGAACAAAAAAAAAAGACATGTAAACACAGCCCATGTCAGCCATTTCTCAACGAGACGAGCTGCTGGCGGAAGCCCCGCCCATGACGCGAATTCGCATCTGTTGTGCAGTGAATGTCACGCGCGATTCGCGCGAGTAAACTCAAAATGTACACGCGTCCACCTTCGCGCGATTAGCAAATAAACTGTCAAATCACATGAAAATATGGATATTTATTTCACTAGGCTACTGTATGGGCTCATACACAAAATATGCAAGATTTAAATGGAGAAACACTTGCATTCCACTTCTCTTATAACATGCCGTTCGAATTTCCCCCCTCTTTCAATCACCTCAATTGTTTCCTACCTTAATACTGTTAAGGACCTCAAAGTTGGGTCCATCAAAGGCTACCTGAGCGGCGTTTAATTTTGCCCAGAGAACTCCCTGCCCAGAGAATTCACAAACCTCCCTCCTGATCGACGGTATTCAGCGATCACAGCCCACCCACCCCGACAGCAAATAACCCATAACACTAGACATTCTCACAAAATGTCTCCATACCCTTCGTACAGGTTACCAGCCCCTCAGTGCAGCCGGCACACTCAACATCGCTTGTTTTAGCTTTTTCGGGTTCTTAGGATGCTCACAAATCGCGATCACTTCCAAATTCGACCCTAACATCCACCCCACTATCTCAGACCTATCAGAACTCGATGGCGAAACCATATCATACTTAATCGAATGAAGCAAGACAGACCAAACTTTCATGAATATTTCAAAATCCCGTTTCAACAACCAAACTGTTCTTGCGTACCTCCAAATTAGGAAATCTCAGGCTAATCTCCTTTTCATACACTCAAAAAAATAATTCAAGCCCTTCATAGATGTTGGCCTTCATAGACATTTAAATTCTGTTCACTTTACTTAAACATATCTAATTTTGTCACAACTTAATTTAATTGTGTTCAATCAACCTAATATTTTTAAAACTGAAGTTTACTTAATTCAGTTGTGTTAAAACTACATTAAATATTTGTGTTGACATAACTAACTGGGCAGTTCCCAGCATGCTTTGCAAGGGACTCCATTAGGAGAGTAAATTTAGGGATTAGAGTGTTATTTATATGTTTTTCTGTAAAGGGAATGATGTTGTTAGTAATGTTAGTGTTTAATGTTCAGTTATGTTGGACATTTAGAGAGGTTTCTGTAATGTTTTTTTAATTTTGTGGTTACCGTTATTCTGAAGAGTGGCACTCAGTGATCTATGCTAATGTCAAACCTCTTTTCTTATATATTCATTATATACATTGTGTATGATGATGAATGAAACTGCTTATAATTGATTTTCCAATTAATTTTTTTAATATAAGTTTGACAAGAAAAAAAAGTAATGTTATACGTATATAAATATCAATTAAACTATTAGATAAAATTGAGTTGGACCAACTCAATTACATTTCATTGTATGAATTAGTTTTTTATGAGTTGGGGTTACACATAATTATTGGATGGAAAACCTTCCCTCAGGTAAATTGAGTTTGTCCAATGAGTTATTTTTTTGAGTGTGCATGTTCATTTAACTTAACCGATTTAAGTTACAGGGAAGCAATTCCACTGATTTAGTTCAACATTACTATTTCACATAGATTCTTCCCCATTCAGTTGTGTTGTCCCAACACAAGGAGTTTACATAGATTAGAAAAATTCCATTAATGTTAATAAAAAGCAATTTGCTTGTGTGGAACCACTGTCCATAATTAAATTAAGTAAGTGTAGATACCTCCAACAAACCCATGACATGCTTCTGGATCCAAAACAAAACTGTTCTCCAGCAATCAGGCACCTCAGCACAACATTTTTCAAGTCACTCCTTTCACATAGGAGCCACATTCACCAGCTAGTAGGCGATGTGAGCTCCTGTCAGAGGCAACCCTCCTGGTCAGGTGGTTCCAAGCCACGCTACTCCTCATTTATCGGCTGGTAGGGCTTTTCCCGTCTGATACAGTGAGCCGTGGCCTCCCATTGGATGTCGCAAGAGCCTTCCCAATCGGTCGTTCCAAAACAAGGCTGCTCCCAGTCCATCAGCCAGTAGGGCCCTCCTGGTCAAGCAACCCAGCTTATCAAAACGCCGGCCCACCAATTCTCTGTGTATTTGGGGGTTTCTGGTGGCTGTCCTCTGCTTTTAGCATTTTGGGGGACACTCTGGGTTCGGGCCAAAATTCCTCCCCCTCCCCCGGACAGCAAACCAAATACACATAATCTTTACTCTATTTAATTTGAAATTTGATGTAAGTGTGAACTCGTGAAATAGAAGGAGGGATGGATGAATAGAAGGATGGATGGATCGATGGATGGATAAATAGAAGGAGGGATGATGAATAGAAGAAGGGATAGATGAATAGAAGGATGAATGAATGAATAGAAAGATAAATGAATGAATAGAAGGATGGATGAATGGATGGATGAAAAGATGGATCAATGGATAAATAGAAGGAGGGATGGATGAATAGAAGGATGGATAGATGAATGAAAAGATGGATGGATGAATAGATGATGAATTGAAGGATGGATGATTGATGGATGGATGGATGGATGGATGATGAATAGAAGGATAGATGGATTGATGGATGGATGAAAAGATGGATCAATTGATAAATTGAAGGAGGGATGGATGAATTGAAGAAGGGATAGATGAATAGTAGGATGGATGGATGGATGATGGATAGATGGATGGATGAAAAGATGGATCAAAGGATAAAAAGAAGGAGGGATTGATGAATTGAAGAAGGGGTAGATGAATAGAAGGATGGATAGATGAATGAAAAGATGGATGGATAAATAGATGATGAATTGAAGGATGGATGATTGATGGATGGATGAATAGATGGATGAATAGAAGTATGGATGGATGGATGGATGAATAGATGGATGGATGGATGAATAGATGGATGGATGAAAAGAAGTATGGATGGATGAATAGAAGTATGGATGGATGGATGGATGGATGGATGGATGAATAGAAGGATGGATGGATGAATAGATGGATGGATGGATGAATAGATGGATGGATGAATAGATGGATGGATGGATGGATGAATAGATGGATGGATGAATAGAAGTATGGATGAATGGATGGATGGATGAATAGAAGGATTGATGGATGAATAGATGGATGGATGAATAGAAGTGTGGATGAAAAGATGAATAGAAGGATTGATGGATGAATAGATGGATGGGTGGATGAACAGATAGAGGGATGGATGGATGGATGAATAGAAGATGAATAGATAAATAGAAGTATGGATGGATGGATGGATGGATGAATAGAAGTATGGATGGATGGATGGATGGATGAATAGAAGGATTGATGGATGAATAGATGGATGGATGAATAGAAGTGTGGATGAAAAGATGAATAGAAGGATTGATGGATGAATAGATGGATGGGTGGATGAACAGATAGAGGGATGGATGGGTGGATGAACAGATAGAGGGATGGATGGATGGATGAATAGAAGATGAATAGATAAATAGAAGTATGGATGGATGGATGAATAGAAGTATGGAAGTATGGATGGATGAATAGAAGGATTGATGGATGAATAGATGGATGGATGAATAGAAGTGTGGATGAAAAGAGGAATAGAAGGATGGAGCATGTGTGTTTGGGTGAGACTGTGGATGGCAGATCAGGCCCAGCCGATGACAGTGAGCCGATCACAGCCTGTGTGAGCTGAGCTTCCTCCGTGTGGAGCTCATGGGCAGGGCCAGATCAGCTCCGCGGCCACTTCCGGTTAATAACGAGTGTTCTGCAGCCGCTCCGTCTCAGACTCTCAGACTCGCTGATGGCTTGGCGCTGGCAGAGGCTGAAGGTTGAATTTGCTCCGAGTCCATCTTCCGCTGGTTTCTGCTGATCCTGTGTTTCTGAGTGGCGGGAAGCAGGAGCCCTTGATGCTGGAGCCAATATTGGACTTGGCTGCGGTTTCACCTCAGGGCTACAGGTTAATGGTCCACTTTGCCAGAAACACACACACATGCACACACATTACCAATACTGCCATCTCAGCAAACACACCAAGAGAAGGCAACTAAATATGAAGCGATAGATGGAATCCGAGAGAAACGAGAGACTGAGAGAACAAACGGATGAATTCTGACAGCGGGACAGTGAACGCTTTATATGTGGTAGATTGATTTGAGGATCAGGGACTATAATACTGAAGTCTGGAGAACACAGCGGCTGATACACACACACACACACACACACACACACACACACACACACACACACACACACACACACACACACACACACACACAGAATAAATCATTAAGAAATATAAAAAAATGTATAGAATAAATATAAAATGCACAAATATATAGACAGTAAAAATATATTTGTATTTTGTGTAAATTGGTGATACTTTTTTTCAGGATCCTTTGATGAATAGAAAGTTTAATGAACATTAAAAAATAAAGCAATTATTAAATATAGACATATTTTGCAACATTATAAATGGCTTCCGTGTCAACTTTGGTCAATTTAATGCACCTTTGATGAATTTTTTTTAAATCTTACCACAGATGTTTGAATGGTTTATATATATACAAACATTGACATAATAATTGTTCCTAAAATTAAACTGCCACAAATCTCACAAAATACCAAGAAACAGTTCAGGCCAAAATCAAAACAAAAAATTTATATAAAAAGGATATTTTGTATTGTGATATTATTTTCATGACAGGTACACACATTTTCTTCCCAAACTCATTACTACTTTTCACTGTAATATGAACCAAAAATAAAAAATTAAGCGTTGCAAAAAATATAAAATAATAAAATAAAATAAAATAAAATAAACTGAAATAATGAAATAAAATAAAATAAACTTAAATAATAAAATAAAATAAACTGAAATAATGAAATTAAATAAAATGAAATAATAAAATAAAATGAAATGAAGTGAAATAAAATTAAATAATGAAATTAAATACAATTAAATAATGAAATTAAATTAAATGAAACAAAATAAAATTGCATTAAATAATGAAATTAAGTTAAATAAAATGAAATAATGAAATTAAATTAAATAATTAAATAATGAAATAAAATGAAATAAAAAAATAAAATAAAATTACATTAAATAAAGAAATTAAATTAAATAATGAAATTAAATAAAATAATGAAATGAAATTATGAAATAAAATAATTAAATAAAATAATTTAAAAAAATTAAATGACGAAAAAAAATTAAATAAAATTACATTAAATAATGAAATTAAGTGAAATAAAATTAAATAATGAAATTAAATTAAATAAAGAAATTAAATTAAATAATGACATTTTATTTTTTTATTTGATTTAATTTAATTATTTCATTAATTTAATTTTATTATTTTATTTTATTTTATTTTATTTTATTTTATTTTATTTTATTTTATTTTATTTTATTTTATTTTATTTTATTTTATTTTATTATTTCATTTCTTTTTCATTTCATTATTTTATTTTATTTTATTTTATTTAAATTAATTTCATAATTTAATTTAATTTAATTGTATTTTTTAATTTTATTTCATTTAAATAAAATGAAATTAAATAAAAAATAATACAATAAAATGAAATAATAAATAATAAAAAAAATTATTAAATTAAATAATGAAATTAAATTAAATAAATAAATAAAATAATGTAATGAAATGAAATGAAAGCTAAATAGGCTTCATGTTTTTATGCACAATACTTCTTCCTCATTTTGTGGTGAAAGGTGACCTAGGCATGTATTCAACCAAAACGTTGGATAAAACCAGACAAACTCGAGCAGCACAGCAAACGTTCACCGTCATCCAGGGTCTGAGAATGACTTCAGACAGGATGACTTCTGAGTTTCCATTAGGACTTCAGCGCTCTCTCGTTCTCACTGTCATCAGGAGTGTGTGAGCGCGGCCCTCCCATCATGTCAGAGCGTCTGAGGCCGAGCCAAGAGCCAAAGCTTTCCCACATGTCTAGCTCCAGTTGCATTAGAGCGACCCCGGCCTCCCCTCTCCCCACGCTCAGAGCGCCCGCACCAGCCTCGCCGCGGGGCCCGAACCGGCAACGGCCATTAATTAAGACCAGAAATTCCCTCTCACTTTTCCTCTCCTCCTCCTTTGCCAGGAGAAAAGGCCGATGAGGACATTTTGAAAGAGTTAGCAGATGTTGAGTGATTAGCCCGAGGCGTTTTCGACATCGCCCGGGTGATGTATTTGATGTGGAGTTTATTCAGCTCCAATAAACGTATAAAGAATTACAATAATAATTCACAGATGTATATTGCGCGGATTATACGTGGAGCCCTCGCTTTGAACCGCGCCACGGCAGCCAAGAGTAACAAAGGCAGGAGAAAAGGATGAAGACGGCTTTGTTTTGGGGCTTTCTGCTAATCAAAGGGTCAGAGAAGATTGAGAGAGCTGTTCTAACACACACCTTTATAATATTCAGTTTGCTTTGGTGAAACTCGTTCAATAGTGAATGTGCTAAACTATGAAAATACTAGCTGGGGTCCATCAATTGCTTAGAAAATAGTACTATGGTGGAATATGTGTGTGTGTGTTATATCTGCCACCTTATCGGTATCGGCTGATATATGTTCATTTTTAATGTTATCGTTATTGGACCATAAAGAAAATTTGTCCGATATATTAAAGCCGATAAATAATGGATTATTTCCTTGAGCTGAGACACTTTTTTGTCATATAGGCTACATAAATTTATAATGAGAACATTATGATTGTGTGTTTGGAGCATGGCTTTAATGGTGAGACTTTTGTTTTTGTAATCAGACTCTCAAAAATGATATAAAGATTTGAATTTAGATTTATCTGCAAATATATCGGTTATCAGCTTTCAAATATGAATAATTATTGGTTATCGGCCATAATTTTCATATCGGTGTATCCGTATGTTTAACATCATATCAGATATTGTCTTTCAAATATTAATAATTATTGGTATCGGCCGTAATTTTGATTTCAGTGCATCTGTTGTTTAAACATATCAGTTTTCGGCTTTCAAATATGAATAACTATTGGTATCGGCCATAATTTTCATATCAGTGCATCCGTATGTTTAATATCATATCAGTTATTGTCTTTCAAATATGAATAATTATCGGTATTGGCCATCATTTTCATATCAGTGCATCCGTATGTTTAACATCATATCAGTTATTGTCTTTCAAATATGAATAATTATCGGTTATCGGTATCGGACATAATTTTCATATCAGTGCATCCGTATGTTTAACATCATATCAGTTATTGTCTTTCAAATATGAATAATTCTCAGTATCGTCCATAATTTTCGTATCGGTGCATCCGTATGTTTAACATCATATAAATTATTGTCTTTCAAATATGAATAATTATCGGTTATCGGTATCAGCCAAAATTTTCATATCAGTGCATTCCTATGTTTAACATCATATCAGTTATTGTCTTTCAAATATGAATAATTATAGGTAACGGCCATCATTTTCATATCGGTGTGTCTGTATGTTTAACATCATATCACTTATTGTCTTTCAAATATGAATAATTATCGGTTATCGGTATCGGGCAAAATATCAGTGCATTCTTATGTTTAACATCATATCAGTTATTGTCTTTCAAATATGACTAATTATCGGTATCAGCCTTAATTTTCACATCAGTGTATCCATTTGTTTAACATCATATCAGTTATTGTCTTTCAAATATGAATAATTATCGATATCGGCCATAATTTTCATATCGGTGCATCCGTATGTTTAAACATCATATCAGTTATTGTCTTTCAAATATGAATAATTATCGGTATCGGCCATAATTTTCATATCAGTGTATCCATTTGTTTAACATCATATCAGTTATTGTCTTTCAAATATGAATAATTATTGGTATCGGCCATCATTTTTTATATCAGTGTATCCGTATGTTTAACATCATATCAGTTATTGACTTTCAAATATGAATAATTATTGGTATCGGCCATCATTTTTTATATCAGTGTATCCGTATGTTTAACATCATATCAGTTATTGACTTTCAAATATGAATAATTATTGGTATCGGCCATAATTTTCATATCAGATCATTCCTATGTTTAACATCATATCAGTTTTTTTTTTTTACATATATAAAAAATTATCGGTTATCGGTATTGGCCATAATTTTCATATTAGTGCATCCATATGTTTAAGATTTATGTTATTGTCTTGGTCTCTGGTGAGGCTTGTAAAATGAAAATGCTAATTGGGGTCCTTCACTCGCTTCAAAAATAGTGCTATGGTAAATGGGTAACACTGTTACATATGTTATATGCAGTAACTCTAATAATAACTAAAACTTATGCATAATTACATGCAAGTAACCCTAAACGAAACCAAACCCTAATCCTAACCATATAGTACATAAGTACATGTAGTTCCTTAAATAGTATAATTACAGTGTAACAAAGACACCTTAAAATATAGTGTATAATGAATACAGCTTTACAATGAGATTACAATTTATGTGCTCGTATTAATTGAGTTTTAAATATATGTATATGCTGTGGTACTAAACACTGATAGTCAAAGACAGTTCACCATAGTATTAGGTCCAAAATATATTTAGGCCTCATGGTCCAAAACAGGCTGAATGTGCAATTTCAAGGGGAAAAAAAGCTGCAATATCAAAGAGCAAGTCAGCTCATATTTGTTGCTGTATTAGATTTGATGTAGCTTAAATACTGGAAAAGAGAAACACAGGGTTGTGCTCGTCTGATCTTGATGAAAAATGGCAGAATTACATTCAAAACAAACAACTGCAATTCGCTGCCCAACTAAAGAGCAACAAATCTCAAAAATGGCGGGCTGGTAAGCATCTTAATGCCTGACATAAAACACAAGGAAAAACACGGCCATGGCGATGCATAGCAACTGCAGAATTTCAGTCAAGGAGAAAGAAGGCGAAGAAAAAAAAAACACCTTATTACTTCTAACTCCTGCAAGCCATTTTGGTCTCCAAAGGTTTCAGAGCGCCCGAGGCGCAGTGTCTGCAGTGTTTCGGGAAATGACTTGCCTTCGCACGAACACGGCTATGTTCTGCAGCAGCCGCGCTCTCAGCATCCCCTCTCACTCGCTCCTTAACCCTTTCCTGCCTCGCTCAGCACTGACTCACAGACACCGAGCTCTCCGTGCGAGCAGCCCTGTCGCATTGTTTCGCTTCACACCCACATAAACGGCTCCTCGCGAGCATCTTGTTTGGCTACTTAAGCATGTGAAAACAAACATGGCGATGAAGAACGGCCACGAGGTCATGTGCGACGGACAGGAGACAGAGAGAGAGAGAGAGAGAGAGACGTGCACACTCACTCAAGAGTGTGGATTAAATCGGCAAACTCGTTGACACAACACATAATTAAAACATCTCGCTGGAGGTCAGGAATTTTCTAATTAGTAGACAAAGCTGCAACAGCGATCGCCTTGAGTCGGAGCGTCCACAGGTTACTCAGGCTCGAGATGAAAGCGCTCCCCGAAGCGCATCTCCGAAGGGGTCATCCAGCTAAACGCCCGGAAACTTCCCTGGCAAACAAACTTTCCTTGCTAGGAAACTTCCCCGTCCCTCGCTTTTCAGAGCCCGAGAGCAACAGAGTAGCTAGACGCCGAACAAAAGGGCTAATTAGCAGTCATTATTTTTCTAGCAAACACAAGTTTTGAGGGGAACACGGTGAAACTGAGCAGGAACTATAATTAACTGGAAGTTCGTTCGGGGGGGGAGATCAGAAAGTTCCTCTCAGAACCGGCTGTAATGTGACTATTTATTCCTCTAAACAGAGCAGTCGTCTAGAAACAAACTCTTTTGAGCCGACAGAGTTGCGTGAAGATAAACAGGGGAACACGACCCGAGCACATGCGAGCCAATCGTGGCATTTTCCATTTGACCCGGATCTCCTCTGACTCAACGCAGAAAAACTCACGGCCCATTAAAAGGAGAACGAGCATCTTTGTGGAACTTTAAAAAGTGCTGCATTAAAAATTGAAAGCGTTTCACATGTAAAACGAACCCAATTAGAGTTCCAACGGGAAGTCGGCGTAATGAGTATCGAGTCTAAACGACGGTCCCGCTAATGAGGCCTTGTTGGTTTTGCCGTCCTCGCATTTTAAACGCCGTGGCGGGGAGTCATTTCTACGGCTGTTTTAAAATTTAATTGAAGGAGGAGCTAAAGATAACAACGGGAAAGTTAAAAGAGCGATGCGTCGCAGGAGGTTCCCAAACGCCACTTCCAAACACTTTTTGATGTCTTTGTGAAAGTGAACTACAGCACTTGGCAGAAAAACACTTGAACCCAAGAACCTCCAACGAGGGTGACCTGACAGAAGGAAAACAGTCTCTAATAGGGTCGTTACGGGAAAGCGCGGAGTTATTTTTGAGCATGAAAAAAGCCTGTTCGCCGAGCATCAAAACGTTCTTTTAACGCTGATGTGGCGACCGAGGCCCGCACATCAAGACAATGATCCACCCAGAGCTGTCAAATGTGTCTCGGCAAAGACTCAAAACATCTCACTCCAGATGAATAAAGCATGCGCACACACACCACGGAGAGCTCGTGAGCGTTTTAAAAAGCTTCAGAAGAGCCAAACCGTTTGCCCTCCACGAGATCTACTTCTCTTCAACATTTGTGTGTACTGGGAGAGACTCTTTAGGTCGTCAACTTCTCAAACTTTTGTTAATGCAATAATACGACTGCGTCCCAGAAAAGAACAAAGACTCTTAAGGGCCTCACATCAACGATCCCCAAAGAACTGAACTCAGCTGCCGGTGTTGTGTTGCATGCAGGTCAAACGGTGTAATTATGCTTTTATAAGACATACAGTAAAATTGTGAAATATTATTACAATCTTAAACAGCTGTTTTCAATGTGAATATATGCTCAAATGTAATTTATATCCTGTGATCAAAGCTGAATTTATCATCATTACTCCAGTCTTCAGTGTCACATGATCCTTCAGAAATCATTCTAATATGAGGATTTGCTGCTCAATAAACATTTATGATTATTATCAATGTTGAAAAGTTGTGCTGTAAAACGTAATATTTTATATTATGTTTTTATTCAGCAAGGATGCAATAAATTGATCAGAAATTACAGTAATGACATTTATAATGTTGCAAGATATTATATTTCAAACAAATGCTGTTCTTTTGAACTTTATATATATTAAAGAATCCTGGAAAAAAGGCATGATGGTTTCCACAAAATATGAAGCCTGATCGTTCCTTATCCCCTATTTAGTGCACTGTCTAATCATTCCTTATCCCCTATATAGTGCACTGTCTAATCATTCCCTATCCCCTAAATAGTGCACTGTCTAATAATTCCTTATCCCCTAAATAGTGCACTATCTGATCGTTCTCTATCCCCTATATAGTGCACTGTCTAATAATTCCTTATCCCCTATATAGTGCACTGTCTAATCATTCCCTATCCCCTATATAGTGCACTATCTGATCGTTCTCTATCCCCTATATAGTGCACTGTCTAATCATTCCTTATCCCCTATATAGTGCACTGTCTAATCATTCCATATCCCCTATATAGTGCACTTTCTAATCATTCCTTATCCCCTATATAGTGCACTGTCTGATCATTCCCTATCCCCTATATAGTTCCCCATCCCCTATATAGTGCACTGTCTGATCGTTCTCTATCCCCTATATAATGCACTGTCTGATCGTTCCCTATCCCCTATATAGTGCACCGTCTGATCGTTCCCTATCCCCTATATAGTGCACTGTCTAATCGTTCTCTATCCCCTATATAGTTCCCCATCCCCTATATAGTGCACCATCTGATCGTTCTCTATCCCCTATATAATGCACTGTCTGATCACTCCTTATCCCCTATATAGTGCACCGTCTGATCGTTCTCTATCCCCTATATAATGCACTGTCTGATCACTCCTTATCCCCTATATAGTGCACTGTCTGATAGTTCCCTATCCCCTATATAGTGCACCGTCTGATCGTTCTCTATCCCCTATATAATGCACTGTCTGATCGTTCCCTATCCCCTATATAGTGCACTGTCTGATAGTTCCCTATCCCCTATATAGTGCACCGTCTGATCGTTCTCTATCCCCTATATAATGCACTGTCTGATCGTTCCCTATCCCCTATATAGTGCACCGTCTGATCGTTCTCTATCCCCTATATAATGTACTGTCTGATCACTCCTTATCCCCTATATAATGTACTGTCTGATCACTCCTTATCCCCTATATAGTGCACCGTCTGATCGTTCTCTATCCCCTATATAATGTACTGTCTGATCACTCCTTATCCCCTATATAATGTCCTGTCTGATCACTCCTTGTCCCCTATATAATGTACTGTCTGATCACTCCTTATCCCCTATATAGTGCACCGTCTGATCGTTCTCTATCCCCTATATAATGCACTGTCTGATCACTCCTTATCCCCTATATAGTGCACTGTCTGATAGTTCCCTATCCCCTATATAGTGCACCGTCTGATCGTTCTCTATCCCCTATATAATGCACTGTCTGATCGTTCCCTATCCCCTATATAGTGCACTGTCTGATAGTTCCCTATCCCCTATATAGTGCACCGTCTGATCGTTCTCTATCCCCTATATAATGCACTGTCTGATCGTTCCCTATCCCCTATATAGTGCACCGTCTGATCGTTCTCTATCCCCTATATAATGTACTGTCTGATCACTCCTTATCCCCTATATAATGTACTGTCTGATCACTCCTTATCCCCTATATAGTGCACCGTCTGATCGTTCTCTATCCCCTATATAATGTCCTGTCTGATCACTCCTTGTCCCCTATATAATGTACTGTCTGATCACTCCTTATCCCCTATATAGTGCACCGTCTGATCGTTCTCTATCCCCTATATAATGTACTGTCTGATCACTCCTTATCCCCTATATAATGTCCTGTCTGATCACTCCTTGTCCCCTATATAATGTACTGTCTGATCACTCCTTATCCCCTATATAGTGCACCGTCTGATCGTTCTCTATCCCCTATATAATGTACTGTCTGATCACTCCTTATCCCCTATATAGTGCACCGTCTGATCGTTCTCTATCCCCTATATAATGCACTGTCTGATCACTCCTTATCCCCTATATAGTACACTGTCTGATTGTTTGTGCAGCACAATGTTATCAACACTGATAATAATCATAAATGTTTATTGAGCAGCAAATCCTCATATTAGAATGATCATGAAGGATCATGTGACACTGAAGACTAGAGTAATGATGCAGAAAATTCAGCTTTGATCATAGGATATAAATTATAGTTTAGTATATATTCACATAGAAAATATGCATTTTCGATTGTAATAATATTTCACTATTTTACTGTGTGTTTGATCAAATAAATGCAGCCTTGGTGAGTAGAAGATTACATTTTTCAGATTTAAAAATTATAATTATTCAAAAACTTTTGACCGGTAGTGTATATCTATGCAACTGGAATATTAAAGTCATCTTTTTGTGGCAGTGCATGTGGAAATCAAAGTGATGCATGACGTTTGAGGCCCTGGTGTTAGTGAGAGAGTCTTCACTTCTGGAACATCAGAGCATCTTTAGATGGTTTCTTTTACAATGCAAAAGTTGATTCAAAACTGTATTATATTGATGCACACATCGAACTCACTGTGTTAAGCAAAAGCTTGGTGCCAAAATCCAGTGCTAAACTGAAAACTAAGCCTGTTTCATCACAGAAGGCCGGCGGGAACGCCTCACACCTGCATCGCTTTACACACCAAATCCCACTTCCTTTGTATATATGCGCAAACCTTATCTACATATTGACTCGGATTATATCTACACTCTTGCAGTGATAATTGCACAAGTTTGCAGGAGGAAGTGCTGAAGTCTTCCTGTACCTGAGGCGGGACGTTGGGCGGGGGAAGCCCATCGGCATTGTGGGAAAACACCAAGAGCATCGTCTGATATCCAAACAGCTTCACAGCACAAACACACACACTGAAGAAGAACTAATGCACGAATATGTGCATGAATACAATACGAGTTTAGACAGATATCAACCTCTCAGATTTTGCTGCAATAAAACACAAAGCACAGGAATAAAACATGATTGTGTGCCCAGAGAGAAAAGCAATAAATTGGTTGGGATACACAGAGTAACACAAGCCCATGTAGCGTTTTGTGCCCAGACCACCCATACGAGACATGTCAATCATGTAGGTGTGTTCAAACACAATCAACGCCACGTAATCATGAGCATATGTGTATGATGACATGTAGACTAGGATTGCACGATATTGTTACCAAATAGTTTATTTATGCACTCGATATTTAATTGTGGATGCTTGTTTAAACTTTGCCGTATGGCAGCACTAACTTAAAGGCACAGCAGAAATGAATGCAAAGATTTGAACCTTTGAGCACAGAAACAAAAGCATTTTAAGTGCTATTTAATGATTGATAATGTGCATTTAAAGTGATGTATTTTGCACAATCTATAACTTCTTTAAGAGCATTATGCATAGAAACTAAAGCATTTTAAGCACTGTTAAAGAGTGCACGATAGAGTGATTGATTATATGCATTTAAAGTGATGTATTTTGCACAATCTTACTGAAATGCATTATGTTATCCATTAGCCAAAACACTAATTTTCACATTGTATTTTAAAAGTAAGTGTCTTTTTTGTGGTGTTGTATAACTACTTTCCAATCCCAGTTTAAATGCAGAGAAAGTTGAGTGTAAATGTTTGTTAGAGCATCACAATCACAGCAACACAGACTCAAATGATAACATGAGTTTGAGGGCGGGACTATCTGTCTGACTGACCAATAGCACACAGTGGAAGCGGTCTGGAAACCTGATTGAAAACCAGTATTATTCTTGTCTGATCTATCCCCTATACAGTGCACGGTCTGATCATTCTCTATCCCCTATACAGTGCACGGTCTGATCATTCTCTATCCCCTATATAGTGCACAGTCTGATCATTCTCTATCCCCTATATAGTGCACGGTCTGATCGTTCTCTATCCCCTATATAGTGCACGGTCTGATCATTCTCTATCCCCTATATAGTGCATGGTGTGATCGTTCCATATCCCCTATATAGTGCACGGTCTGATCATTCTCTATCCCCTATATAGTGCACGGTCTGATCATTCTCTATCCCCTATATAGAGCACGGTCTGATCATTCTCTATCCCCTATATAGTGCACAGTCTGATCATTCTCTATCCCCTATTTAGTGCATGGTGTGATCGTTCCATATCCCCTATATAGTGCACGGTCTGATCATTCTCTATCCCCTATATAGTGCACGGTCTGATCGTTCTCTATCCCCTATATAGAGCTCGGTCTGATCATTCTCTATCCCCTATATAGTGCACGGTCTGATCATTCTCTATCCCCTATATAGTGCACAGTCTGATCATTCTCTATCCCCTATATAGTGCACGGTCTGATCGTTCTCTATCCCCTATATAGTGCACAGTCTGATCATTCTCTATCCCCTATATAGTGCACGGTCTGATCGTTCTCTATCCCCTATATAGTGCACGGTCTGATCATTCTCTATCCCCTATATAGTGCACGGTCTGATCATTCTCTATCCCCTATATAGTGCACGGTCTGATCATTCTCTATCCCCTATATAGTGCATGGTGTGATCGTTCCATATCCCCTATATAGTTCCCCATCCCCTATATAGGGCACTGTCTGATCGTTCCCTATCCCCTATATAGGGCACTGTCTGATCGTTCCCTATCCCCTATATAGTTCCCCATCCCCTATATAGGGCACTGTCTGATCGTTCCCTATCCCCGATATAGGGCACTGTCTGATCGTTCCCTATCCCCTATATAGTTCCCCATCCCATATATAATGTACTGTCTGATGGTTCCATATCCCCTATATAGTTCCCCATCCCCTATATAGGGCACTGTCTGATCATTCCCTATCCCCTATATAGGGCACTGTCTGATCGTTCCCTATCCCCTATATAGTTCCCCATCCCCTATATAGGGCACTGTCTGATCGTTCCTTATCCCCTATATAGTTCCCCATCCCATATATAATGTACTATCTGATGGTTCCCTATCCCCTATATAGTTTCCCATCCCCTATATAATGCACTGTCTGATGGTTCCCTAACCCCTATATAGTTCCCCATCCCCTATATAGTGCATTGTCTGATCGTTCCCTATCCCCTATATAGTTCCCCATCCCCTATATAATGCACTGTCTGATCATTCCCTATCCCCTATATAGTTCCCCATCCCCTATATAGTGCACTATCTGATGGTTCCCAGCCCCTATATAGTTCCCCATCCCCTATATAATGCACTGTCTGATGGTTCCCTATCCCCTATATAATGCACTGTCTGATCGTTCCATATCCCCTATATAATGCACTGTCTGATCGTTCCATATCCCCTATATAGTGCACTGTCTGATCGTTCCATATCCCCTATATAATGCACTGTCTGATCGTTCCCTATCCCCTATATAGTTCCCCATCCCCTATATAATGCACTGTCTGATCGTTCCATATCCCCTATATAATGCACTGTCTGATCGTTCCATATCCCCTATATAATGCACTGTCTGATCGTTCCCTATCCCCTATATAGTTCCCCATCCCCTATATAATGCACTGTCTGATCATTCCCTATCCCCTATATAGTTCCCCATCCCCTATATAGTGCACTATCTGATGGTTCCCAGCCCCTATATAGTTCCCCATCCCCTATATAATGCACTGTCTGATCATTCCATATCCCCTATATAATGCACTGTCTGATCGTTCCATATCCCCTATATAATGCACTGTCTGATCGTTCCATATCCCCTATATAGTGCACTGTCTGATGGTTCCCTATCCCCTATATAGTGCACTGTCTGATGGTTCCCTATCCCTATATAGTGCACTGTCTGATCATTCCCTATCCACTATATAGTGCACTGTCTGATCGTTCCCTATCCCCTATATAGTGCACTGTCTGATCATTCCCTATCCCTTATATAGTGCACTGTCTGAAGGTTCCCTATCCCCTATATAGTTCCCCATCCCTATATAGTGCACTGTCTGATCATTCCCTATCCCCTATATAGTGCACTGTCTGATGGTTCCCTATCCCCTATATAGTTCCCCATCCCTATATAGTGCACTGTCTGATCATTCCATATCCCCTATATAGTGCACTGTCTGATGGTTCCCTAACCCCTATATAGTTCCCTAACCCCTATATAGTGTACTATATGCCATGTAGGAAATGTGTGAAAAGTGACCGATTACAGCCGCAGCTTCAGTGTCTGTTTATAATGCAGGGGGCGGGGCTTCTGATTCTAGAGAGCGTTTGATTGGACAGAAAATCTGATGAGAAGCTGCAGTGCAGAGTGATGTCATCACAATCATTGATTCCAATTGGCGGAAGTGAGAGACTGCAAGTTTTGAACTCTTAAGCCCAAAAACTTCACTATATTTGAACTATACAAAATAATATAAATTCATAATATCAGTTATCTAACAGCATCAGTGCATATCTCCACGCATTCACACACACACACACACACACATCGACCTGAACACGTAATGAACAGTCTGAAACTGAGGGAAATATCAGATCCTCTTCAGAACGAGATCACAGAGAGCATCACTCAACTGTGTTCATTACGGCTCAGAATACATAATTTATGGATTGTTAAAAAATACATGTCTGGGTTCTTCAGACAGAAATATGACAGATGTAGAAAGGAGAAACTTCAGCGCGCGTGACCGTGATTTGGGCGGCTGCGGAAAATAAGAGCGTTTGAATGCCGGTTTGATGGCGTAGCGCGCTTTATAATTACCATCTGCAGGTTCCCCTCACACACACACACACACACACACACACACACACACACACATAAGGAAACAAAAACAAGCAATCTGACAAGCTTATTTGAGTTCATTCATTTGTAGATTTACAACTGTGTTTCTGAGCAAGCCAAACACGTTTAACATGTTCACATGCATATTAATTACACTATAAACGTATTTACAAAACCTTTGAACACAATTTAATTTAGTAAAGTCAAAACGACGTATTGTTTAGCCAGAAAGGCAGGGAGGGAAAGGAAAACGTGAAATGTGAGAGTTAATTAGGCTCTCTGAATAAAATCCCCCAGCAGGCCGTGAGTTAAACGGATCGGCGGGAATCCCTGCGCACGGATTACTGACTCCTGCATTATGCATTCAATGATCGATTCTAAATCTTAATTACCCGAATCACAAACACACACACACCGGCTCTAATGAACTGTGTGGCCTGTCAAACAGCTGGCTGAATATATTTATTAAGATCGCGGTTAAATTTAATTATTTGGCCAATTAGCCGCGGACGTCTCAGAGGACACCAGGAGTTAACATCTCAAACAAAAGCTTCCGTGACATCTGCCGCCAAACCCGATCATCGGGATCTGAGCCGTTTATGCAGCACTACTGGGATTCTTTCCATTAGAAAACATTGCAAACTTTTTCAAACTGATCAAATGGAGGAAGCAATGAACAGCGGGAGAGCGAGCGAGCGAGCGAGAGACGGAGAGAGAGAGAGGAGGAATTAAGCTGAGCCAAAAAGTGTGACTTGGATTTAATATTTTATAATTGCCAAGGGACATTCCAAGATCAATGAATTTTTTTGCCCGAGACGCACATCAGAAAGAGATGTACTTCAGTCTTTTTAGGGAACATTGGTCTATTTAATTCAGGCGCCTGATGCATGTGAAATATTCCTCCCTGGCCTCCGACGAGTCCCTCGGGCAGAGCTGCGGGCACACATTACCACTTTTAATGGGCCGCCCTCAGAACAGGCGAAATAAGCCAATAACCCGTCCACGCTAATGGATTGGCTTGTTTATTCACTCCAGCCCTCTCCTCGGCTAATTTTAGCCGCGCCACGCAAAACAAAACACGTCGCATCAAAACACCATCCACACGCCATATGCTCATCGGGAGCCGGAGCACTGGAGGAGATCACTGGAGATTTATTGTTTTAGACGCCGCTTTTGCGCGGGGAAATTCGGCTGGACGGGTCGAGTGTGTTTTATTAAAAACGTATTGCGCGCGCTAGGCGTGCCGCACGGATCACTGGTGCTGCGTTAAACAGGAAAAGAGGCGTATGAATGGACATTTCTACTGGAGGTATGGAGACACAGCTCATGTGTGGCGGAGAGAGCACAGATCAGACGCCGCGCAATTAACCCTCATTAATGCACTAAACGACTGACCTAATTACACCACGCCAGGCTTTCACAGGGACACTCCAAATATCACTGCAGTTTCTCATTCTTGTTTTCCAGTACAAATAAATAAACATTCTGAAAATCAAGATACATTTACTTGTTTGAACATAAATGTGTGTCGGCAGTGTGTGTACACAGCCACCCTATACACTCACCTAAAGGATTATTAGGAACACCACACTAATACTGTGTTTGACCTCCTTTCGCCTTCAGAACTGCCTTAAAGGGTTAGTTCATCCAAAAATGAAAATTCTGTCATTAATTCCTCACCCTCATGTCGTTCGACACACGTCAGACCTCCGTTCATCTTCGGAACACAAATGCAGATATTTTAGTTGAAAGCTGATGGCTGAGAAAGGCTTCAGATAGGCCTCCATTGGCATTCAGTACATTTACACTCCCAAGACCCATAAAAGGCACTTAAAACGTTGTCACAAAGTCCATCTCACCACAGTGACTCTACAATAATTTTACGAAGCGACGACAATAGTTTTTATGTACAAAAAAAAAAATCAAAATAACACCTTTATCCAACTTGTTATTGTCTTCCGTGTGTGCCTCCACGACGCATGCGCGAGAATATGACGTAGCGCCAGCGTTCGGGAATCCATGAAATGCGCACTTTAGTCCCATTTTGAGAACTACGCCGAGACCTAAAGCACGATCAATGTAGAATTCAACAGCTTAGACACGCGCGTCTTCCTCTGCTTGTAAACAAATCTATTCTGGCTCATGTGTCCGAACGCCGGATCTGCGTCATATTCTCGCGCATGCGTCGTGGAGGCACACACGGAAGACAAGAACAAGTTGGATAAAGGTGTTATTTTGATTTTTTTTTGCGCACAAAAACTATTTTCGTCGCTTCGTAAAATTATTGTAGAGTCACTGTGGTGAGATGGACTTTGTAACGACGTTTTAAGTGCCTTTTATGGGTCTTGTGAGTGTAAATGTACTGAATGCCAATGGAGGCCTATCTGAAGCCTTTCTCAGCATCAGCTTTACACTAAAATATCTTCATTTGTGTCTGAAGATGAGCGGAGGTCTTGCGGGTGTCCAACGACATGAGGGTGAGTAATTAATGACAGAATTTTCATTTTTGGGTGAACTAACCCTTTAATTCTATGTGGCATTGATTCAATAAGGTGCTGAAAGCATTCTTTAGAAATGTTGGCCCATATTGATAGGAGAGCATCTTGCAGTTGATGGAGATTTGTGGGATGCACATCCAGGGCAGGAAGCCAAGTTGTCATAATTATTGCATAAAAATAATAATGAATCATAAAATTATCTCAAAACACAAAAAAAGAAAAGAAAAAATATTATTGAACAAAAATATATTCAATTGATTTTACTCAAATCTTTTTTATCTTAATCCCGCCTCCCCGAAGGTCCAGAGTGTGACCCATAAATGAAGAACCCCAGAGGGTTAAAACAGAGCGTTCAGAGCAGAGGGCTAAAATCAGGGTAGGAAAAATGCCTTTTATTTATAAATTATGACAATTTTTTTATGTAAAAAGCATTCTAACATTATAAGTGCACCCTAGGAAACATCATAAAACAATAAAAAAAAACGCAGTTCATGACCCCTTTAAAACAAGATAAATATGGCACCACAGTGGGCACCACTGGCAACTATTTGAATTGCTTCCCAAACAAAAGCCTCTTGATTTAAAGAGCACCTATCATGGAATTTTGAAATTTACCTTTCATGTAGTGTGTAACATAGATCTAAGTGAACAAAAACATCCTTCAAAATTTTGAAATATGACAGTGCACCGTATATATAGTTATTTTCTTTCAAAAGTAAGAGTCGACTCTGAGTCATTTTTAAGAATCGTTAGAAGACCGAAGCTTTTTCTCTGACTAGATGACGTCAACTTGTCAAGTTATTTGAATACGATACGCCCACTTATTGCGCTCCAAGACGCCAGTGAAAACTAGAAAACATCATGGAGACGAGACACCAGTGAAAACTAGAAAACATCATGGAGACGAGACACCAGTGAAAACTAGAAAACATCATGGAGACGAGACACCAGTGAAAACTAGAAAACATCATGGCGACGAGACGCCAGTGAAAACTAGAAAACATCATGGAGACGAGACGCCAGTGAAAACTAGAAAACATCATGGCGACGAGACGCGGTGTTCTGAAGTGCGACTCAAAAGCAAACTTTTTTCATCTGCCCAAGGATGAGCATTTGAAGACTAAGTGGCTTGAAGACAAACCATACATTGTCGCGATTGTGTGTTTATTTAATCGTCAAATGTCTCTATTTGCATGTTTCGCGATCTCAGGAAGCTTTTATTATGGACTTCTCTTATGGCACATGGTTCTTCTTCATCTGTCTGTACCATATATGGACTACATGTGCACAGAGCGCCCTCCGGCTGCCAGGATGAACTGAAAACAACACATAAGAGACTCAATCGCTCATGATTAGGCTATAACTGCCCATTTTGAGGAAGTATTGAATAAAAAATACTCCTCTGTTTAGAAATTTGACACAGACATATGAGAATCTATCAATATGTCTCCTCATCTGCACACTTTTGAACTAAAAGCCCTGAGGGATGTTGATTTGTCGCGAGTCTTCGTGAGGAGAATAGAGGAGTTTTTTTATGAATGAGATCAGCTGAGGCTCATATTACAATCAAACGGTACCGACGCGGTTTTCATATTCATAACTCCTGACACATATTAACAAATTACTGTCACTATAAGACTTTGATGGGCGTTCCGTTTCCGAAAATATCTGCACAGACTAAACCAATCACAACTGACTGGGTCATCTGACCAATCACCGCAGATTAGCGTCACGTAAAGGCGGGGTTTTGAAAAGTGAATCACTAAAGGAATCATTTAAGAATCGCTGTCAAAACAGGTAAAAATAAATGCATATTATAAGAAAACTAAAGTCTTTTTTTGTCATTGCATGCATGCAAAACTGTTGTTGGGGACTCCTAAAACAATATTTTGAACATTTTAAATGCCATGATAGGTGCTCTTTAAACAATGATATTTGTACTAGAAAACAAGACAATTCTCACATATTTTTTGATTCAATATTGCTTTCAAATGCCTATCAGAGCCGCTGACATCCCGAGCGACTGAAGACATCGTGTCATACCATCCTAACTCGCAGGAAACGTTACAGAAGAATTCCAAAGCTGGATTTGGGAATGTCTCTTCCAGTCGCTCGGTGCCAGACAGGTGCTGAGTTTGGCCTGCCATCTCCACGCAGAAATTCAATTACAACTCCTCCTGAAGCGCCTCCATCTGCAAACAATATGGTGCTCCTCTTTTTAATCAAGCCTTCCCCTAACGCAGCGACCGAAGGCCCGTCAAATTAAAAGTCACTTCCAGAATCGTAACGTCCGCTCTGAGTTCTAGCCAACAATAAATAGGTGATGATGAGTCCCTGCAGAAGGTGTAAAGGTGAAACTCGCAGCTGAATTTGGTTCCGGTAACTCGTTTCCCCAGCAGCAAACCGTTTAAAAACAGTTTGATTATAAAAATCAATTCAACTTCGGCTCTCAAAATACTGCTACATGTGTTTTCGAAGTCAAGAAATGTGAATCAAATCAGCGCATGAAGACGTGGTGTGTGGACGCGTCTCAGATTCCCTCTTCCACCCCAGCCTTTAATGAAAGATCATTCCAGCATTTTCACTTGCCCGTGTCCCCAGGCATCAACCTTTCCACCAGCAGAACGTGGCTGACACAAATAATAAAATCAAAAAGAAACAACATTGTTTAATAGAGAGCAGCACAAAAGTGTTTTGCAGTAATGTCACAACGTAGCAGAGCTCAACGAGACCGCGGCTAATTTCACAGACGCGAGAGAGCGCAGACTCTAAATACATTTCCGAAGGATGATGGGAAGTAGATCCTGGGGTGAATTACATCCGACTGGATTCAGATTCCAGTCGTATTCGCTTCAAAAGACTCAACGGCCTCTAGTGCGCCGTACAAACAACAGCCCACTGAAACAGACACACTCCACCACAAAACACAACACATTCAATCTGCAAGATGCATTATAATTACATTAATTACATTTACTAAACTTAATTACTGTAATGCTTTAATTCAATGGTCATTCTCTTTACTGTATTTTTTACTTTATTACAGCATGTCATTATTATGCAACATTTTTCTATTGAAATCAGATTTTTGTTTAAATTATATTCATTATAAATGAAAGGAAATACAACATATACTATCACTGCATGTAATATTTTGCATTACAGAATAATTGTTATGAAAATAATGTCTGAATTAAAAATTAATTTTAATTAAATATTTCCTGTGTTGATATACACTGCCATGATTTTATTTTATTATATGTTTAAAGAAATTCATACTTATATTATTTAACATGCATTAAATTGATCAAAAGTGACAGTAAAGACTTTTACAGTGTTACAAAAATATGAAGCAGAACAACTGATTTCAATATTGATAATTATCAGAAATGTTATTGTGTCATGTGACACTGAAGACTGGTGTAATGATGATAAATTCAGCTTTGATCACAGGAATAAATTATAGTTTACTATATATTCACATAGAAAAAAGTTACATTACATTGTAATAATATTTCAAAAAATTGTATCATAAAAAATGCAGCCTTTGTGAGCAGAAGAGACTTTCAAAACATTAAAAAACTTTTTTATTATTATTATTATTGTATTTTATTTTTCACAAGCAAACCCTGGTTTTGTACATAGTTATTTGTGGTCGCATATGTGGACCATGTTCAACCTTGCAATAAATAAATAAATAAATAACGTACCGATCCCAAACTTTTGAACAGTGTATTTCCTATTGAAAGAGCTTGTGCCTTTTTAACAAATAAAATAAATAGCCAATAAACTCCAGGTATGACATTAGGGGGTAGCGGTGTCGAAATGAATCGTTTCTTCGATGCATCACGATGCAGACGAGGGCGGTTCAGTATCGGTTCAGTAATAGACCATAACCGATTATAATGTACTGATTATTTTCTGACGTCATTTGTCGCGTACATGCGTTGTCGCGGTAGCACACAATGGCAGAGGGAGGAGAGACGCGAGTGCGAGTAATTCAAATGCTCCAACTACTTTAAAAGATGACATCTGAGCACATTTCGGCTTTTATGATCAACCTGGTGAACACAGCCGGGAGAACACACACGCTGTGTGTAAATCAAAACCATTTCATTTACAATCCAATCTTCAATTCCCGCACTATATGCAGATTTAATGGAGTTCACGTCACCGAAAACAACAGATATGAGCAGCATTTTATTAAAGGGGGGGTGAAATGCTGTTTCATGCATACTGAGTTTTTTTACACTGTTAAAGACTTGGATTCCCATGCTAAACATGGACAAAGTTTCAAAAAATATGTTGGACGTTTGATGGAGTATTTCTGTGACAAAAATACTCCTTCCGGTTTCTCACAAGTTTCGGAAAGTCGAGTATGGGTCTGTGTGACGTCAAATGGGGCGGAATTTCCTTATACTGGTTCTAAGGGCAGAGCTTAAAAACGGAAAAAAATATCAATCAGTTCACTCCGAGCAGAATCGATATTTTAACGTTTCCGTTTTTGCTTTCCTCATTAAACATTACTGTTCCTAAAACGGTTTGATTTGAAAAAATAACGGTTAATAACGTTATTTTAATTTAGCCTATACTTTAAACAAATATGTATAAATAAAGACTTATTTTCACTCAATAATAATATAACGCATGGTAATTAAACTTGAATATTTATTTCATAACATTTTTAAAACCATTTAAAAAACATTTTTAATGGAGCGGAAAGTGGCTCTCTATGCCTATTCTTTTCAGAAGAGTGATAACATTCTTTGTACATAACTTTTTTTTCAAAATCTTTTTTTTTTTTTTGACTTGTTTTAAAAATTGCATGAATAAAGAATAAATAAACTGGATAACCTGCTCTTTTAATGCACTGTCAACTAGTAATTTCAAAGCAAACACTGCGCAACACGTCCTTGCATCACATAATCAAATTCAGTCAGCTAATAAAGCTTGATCATTTAATGCAATATAACATACCATTTAATATGAAGCATCAACCGTCTATATAGAAAACATTGAGTTGTCCTGTATTGGCAATCTGAAAGACTATAGGAAAAATGTTTGATAGATGCTAGTAGCCTGCTTGGATAGGCTTAAACGAAATCCATAAACTAGCCTAAATCAGACTATTTGAGCTTAAAGTCCGTACTACTTATTTAAACGTACGAAAAGAATGTCCTCCAATACCTGCGCTTTCATTGATGACCTCAGCGGGGAAAGAAATGTACTTGAGGCATGAAAATGCGCGCTCTACACTGACTTGCGTTACCGGTAGATTCATAGATGATGGTGCGCGGGCATTTCACTCACGCTTGATCCAACAACGTCACATGCTGTAGCTACTCTATTCATGATTGGTCACTGCCAAATTAAAATATTAAAGAGAACGATAAAATAACGTTATTAACCGGTTAGGTGGTCATTTCAAATTAACGTTTCTGTTCAGAACGATTCAAATTGATTTTGATTTCATTTTCGTTTTTGTTCCTCTTAAAATTTCGTTCGTTTCCGGTTTTCGTTTTCGTTCCTTGAACCGGTTCAGAGCCCTGCCTAAGGGCACTTCTCCTGGAAGGAGCGCGCACCCGAAGACCAGAGCGAGAGAGCGAAAGCAGTACGCCCATCAAATCGCTTTGTCACAGGGCTTCACCACATCAACAATGTCACCAAAGAAGTGTGTTTTTGGTTGTCAGGGCAAGACAACCCTGTACAGCTTCCCAAAGAACCCAGCGTGAATGGGAAAGTGGATGGAGTTAGTTTTTCCGGAGTTGTGCAAGTGTTTTTGTTTGTTCTGCATTTCAGCGACGATTGTTTTATAAACAAGGCCCAGTTCGACGCCGGATTTGTAGCTCGTCTAATGCTGAAAGATGGAGCGGTCCCAGCGTAAAGACTAAAACTGTTTCAAACGTCTGTGTGTTGTTAGCTATCGACTCGTTCATTT
The DNA here is from genome assembly GCF_949357685.1 of Gobio gobio. NCBI lineage: Eukaryota > Metazoa > Chordata > Actinopteri > Cypriniformes > Gobionidae > Gobio > Gobio gobio. The sequence continues at coordinate 54,471,898 of NC_137115.1, read as the reverse complement.
AAATTCGCTACTATTCCATTGTTTTTCTATGTAAACACGCACTAGTCTAACGTGCAAAACCGTTACGCTTGCTACTGCTAACATTAAATCACATATAATAGTCCATAAACCAAATTATAAGTTCCATTTCCAGTACACAGCATTGAGACGTCCTGCTGTAGTCATTGCTGCTTCTCCTGTTCAATTTCAGCCTCTAGATCTGATTCTGGATCATATATGTATGGCTGAATCTGATTGATAGTCATGGTTTATTTAGGATAACGTTTTTTTCCTCACTTTTAAGGATGTCACAGCGTTCAGACGCTCTCAATGCAATAACTGCGCATGCTTGTGACTCTTTAGCTCCGCCCACACGATACACCTCCAGCCGCTCTTTTTTTTTTTCTCGGAAAGACTCTTTACAGCGTATCTTTCTTTTATAAATATAATAAAACTAAAGACTTTTTGGAGATATGAAGGATGCGGTACTACTCTATAGGTACTCAAGATTAGGGTTGGGTTTCGTTTGGGTTTTTTTCGATTCCGGTGCCAAACCGATAATTTTAAAACGGTAACGGTGCCTAAACGGTGCGTGAACTTAAAAAAATACTTAAAAAATACTTAAATATAATGATAAAAAATAACGATAAAAAATAACGATACTTAAAAAAAAAGGTGTATGTTTTGTTTCTAACAAAACGAGGTGGATGACATTAAATGGCTTTTTTTTTTTTTTTTTTTTTTTTATTGAACCATTTATTAAAAGTTCAATGTATATATAAATGTATGAATATAAATAAATACTAAACACTATTTACTTATTTACAAATTATTTTTGACTTATTTACAAATTCACAGTAAAACCTAAGCCACCTAACCCAACTACAACACGCCTAATATAACTCTAAATAACATTTACAGTAATAACAGCAGTCGTCTGTATTCTTGCTCTGCTACAAACCAGCTTCGAGCTTCAGCTTTATTTTGAAATATGATCATATTCTCTGGCTAAATATTTTAGAACGCATCGCCTTAATGTTTCCATGGCGACGCGTCATGTTTCTCACATGACACACAGCAGCCGCAATAGCGCTGACAGCTCAGCTGTATCGGGTTTATTTCGTTTTTTCTTTTTATTCAAAATATTCACAAACTTCTTAACTGTGTCTCAAACTATCTGATGTTCAAATGTGTGAGTGAATGTGTGTTAGTTGATCTATAAAGCGCAATGGGCGGCGCCATGTTAGTTTGCGCCTCAGAATCGGATCTGTCGGATTTACAACACTTGAGTTAATTCTCGTCTCACGAAATACATGAAAGTAAGTGACCAGTGAACTGGAAGAAGAATATAGTAAACTATATAGTTACTATATAATGTGCATGTATCTGATGTGAATAAAACATGTAACGTTAGTCAAATTATAACCATCTGAAAGGATTGTCATTGCCGTTTTCATAGACATCAGTGTGTGTTTTTTGCTAGTAGCCTACTTATGAGCATTTAAATGTCTGAAACCTGGAATAAACATGATGTCGTTGAAAACACTGAATAGTTGTCATGAGTTGTGATGTGACGAGCGCTGAGCGTCGGTCTCTGGCTCGGTGCTCAGCCAAAGCGCAAAAGCACGTTTGAATTTTGGCACCGAAATGAGGAACCGAAATCTGCGTTCTGATTCGGTCCGGTACATACCGGTTATATAAGTACCCAACCCTAATCAAGATTGACATGAGATTGACTGAAACTGTCTCAAGATTGATTGAGTTTTGACTGTAATGCGGCCCAGACCTCCTCCTGAAGTGGCTTTTAGTGTTTAGTGTATTTGTTCTAAACGCTCCTGTCGTCTTCTGTGCTTGAGTTGAGTTTTGTTTGATACATTTAAGAAGCGTGTTTTCTTTGAGCAGGTCAAATTAAAGGTTCAGTTCATATAACCGACTGACAAAATTGTATACATGAGGAAGCAGTGCATCGATGCCTCGTGATATCGAACCGAATTGATGGCATGATAATCATAATCGAACTGAACCGTGAGACAAATCTGTGCAGTGTAGGATATCTTAAATCTATTTTCCTGGAAGCAAAATATAAATACATAAAGAAATACTTAAGTGAGATGAACAACACCATACAAAACTATTAAATAAAGTAAAATATAAACTCTATTTTCTTTTTAGGGGTGAAATGAGTCCCGGTCATGTTCCTGCCAGGTTTGGTTTGCACCCACCTTGCGTTAATGCTAATCTCTGATTGATTCCTAGCTGGATGTGTTCTGCTTTATTCCCAGACAAGCGTGGGACGGGCAGTGGGAATGCATCAGCAGGATATCCCATCATCCCTGACCAGCGGCTTCTAGATTTGGCTCTGGTGCCGGAGCGTCTCCATGGCAGAACTGCAGTGAAATCCATTCTTCAGAAACTTAATTATATCTAGATTAACAAGGGAGGTAATTAATTTCTTTAAGATGAGTATCTGTACCGCGCCTCAGGCTCAACTTTGTTGTCAAAACTGTATATTTAACCATTTTTAAGCGCAAAGTTTCACTAGAAGCAATATGGAGAATCTGCAGACTTGAATATTAGTTATGCATATACAGTCAAACTAAAATGTATCACCTTCAACATTTTCTCACATCATCACAGTTTATTCGCTAAAGTTTAGAAAATGCTAATAAAATATGACTCAGAGTTAAACTGTGTCAGACAACTTTGATAGAAAGGGATGTAATGGATCACAATCAACCAATCAGCTGTTAGATTTAAGAACACAATCAGATAATACCAGTTCAGCTCAACCAATGAGCAAACAATGCTTCATTTAGTTCAGTCTGTGGGGTCAAAGGTCACATTAGAAATTAAAGACAAAACATGCTCAGCTCAAAGTGTCTGAAAATGTTGATATATTTTACAGGTAGTCATTGTTGGGTATAATATCCTATGTCCTAAAAATGATATCTGGTGTCTGAATCATTTTTGGTTTGACTGTATATACACTCAAAAAAATACTGGGTTAAGAATAACCCAAGTTGAGTTGAAAATGGACTAACCCAGCAATTAGGTTGTTTTAACCCAGCGGTTTGGTTAAATGTTTGCTTAAAACAACCCAATTGCTGGGTTAGTCCATTTTCAACCCAACTTGGGTTATTTTTAACAGCATTTTTTAGAGTGTACTGTATATTCCATGATATGAAACTTTACCAAAAAGACTCAACAAGAGGGATATTTCAGTAACACTTTACAATAAGGTTTCATTTGTTAACATGAACGAACAATGGACAAATGTATTTTTATTAGCTACACTCTAAAAAAATGCTGGGTTAAAAACAACCCAAGTTGGGTTGAAAATGGACTAACCCAGCAATTGGGTTGTTTTAACAAACAATTCACTGGGTTAAAACAACCCAATCGCTGGGTTAGTCCATTTTTTAACCCAACTTGGGTTGTTTTTAACCCAGCATTTTTAGAGCGTAACATTTATACAAGTTTATAATTGCTCATGTTAACAAATGAGACCTTATTATAAAGTGTTACTGAATTTTCGTATGTGCCAAAATTAGCACGGTCTCTCATCCTTCCTGCTGTATTATTTTCCATCTTGGCATACCATATAAAACACCAATGTATTATTAAGCATGATGTAGCTGACCCATCCGAACTGGCGGCCCTCCAGGCGGGATACAGAGCGCTATTGTCCGGACCCTTCCGTAGGCCAGTCGCCCCACCGCTCTACAGGACCATAGGGAAAACTGAGGCACTAAACGGCCTTTTCCTCTGTGATGTATAGTGCCTTCAACTTCTCTCTTCCTCAGCGATCCCTCTTGGGCTGCGAGGAAAACCACTGAGGGCGTTTTACACGGATGTGAGGTGTTTTTAACACAGCTCAACCTTCAAACCAATGCAGCCAAGAGTAGAAACGGAGAGAGAGAACACGGATGAAAATATGCACACAAAGATGGTGGAATACACGAGTCGGACGGAGAGTTAAACGTGACAGAAACGTCAGTGAAATGATGGTTTTCATTTGGTGCGATTGTTTATTTGATGCCGGCTGTTGGGTTCACATGGATCGGGTGGGTGTGGTGCAGCTGACAGGAACGAACTCATGCACTAAAAAATAATCACGAAAAACACATCCGAATGAAATGAGTCATGTAAGGAGGTAATCTCTGACCTGGTGTGACAGGCGTGCGTGTCGGCGCAGGTCAGTGTGTGTGTGGAGAACCAATGAGCAGACGTTAGATCACTGACCTGCACGAACGGATCTAAACCGCACACACTGCATTACCATCTTCTTCTGGTTACTGAAATCACCAACCAGTTAAAAGTCGTCGCTGTGCTGAAATGGTGATTGTACTGTTGTTTGCAAAAGCCTCACAAACATTTGCAGGAAGATGCAAACAAACGTCAAACGTGAATCATGAGGTGGGATCAGCCGTGACATCTTTCAATGTGAACTCGTCTGGTTTCAATTTGGAAGGAAGTTATGCATTTGTTCACTTTCTCCAAAAACATGTCATACTCGCATGTTCGGTCTCCTTTTTACTGTAATATGCCACAATACACCGATCAGGCATAACATTAAAAACACTGATGATCTCTTCATCTCCTGTTAGTGGGTGGGATATATTAGGCAGCAAGTGAACATTTTGTCCTCAGAGTTGATGTGATAGAAGCAAGAAAAATGGGCAAGCGTAAGGATTTGAGCGAGTTTGACAAGGGCCAGATTGTGATGGCTAGACGACTGGGTCAGAGCATCTCCAAAACTGCAGCTCTTGTGGGGTGTTCCCGGTCTGCAGTGGTCAGTCTCTATCAAAAGTGCTCCAAGGAAGGACCAGTGGAGAACCGGCCACAGGGTCATGAAGGACCAGTGGAGAACCGGCCACAGGGTCATGAAGGACTCAACCCCACAAAGTCTTGGTCTTGTCTTGGTCTCGGCACACACTGGTCTCGGTCTCGGTTTAGGTGGTCTTGTCTACAACACTATTAAAAAGCACTGCATACTGAAACACACACTCTGGTTCTTGTGACCGTGTCCCTCCACCAGCTCTTTTAGCAGGGCTACAAAATGAAACGGCTCGCCAAGTAGACGTCACACACACACACACACACACACAGAGAGAAAGAGACAACACACCCGTGGCCTTCCTGTTTGTCTGGCTGAAAGATCTGCCCGCGTTTACTCAGGCTGGGAAAGATGGGAGGAGAAGAAAAAGACGAGCGAGGATACAGAACGGCTGGATGGAAGGAAAGGCTGCTCACTCCAAGTTGGGATTGATTTACTTCATTAACCAAGATTACAAGTTTAACTTACAAACCAGAGGTCAAAAATTCTCATTAACAAGAGGACCGTGGAGAACCGCGGGGCTTGGAGACCATTCTTATTACTGACTACACATTTCAATCTGTCTTTGATGTTCATGTCTGCTTTTCTCTCTTTCTACCATCCGATTTTTTGGCAGGGAGGTTGATTTTAATTGTAGCTATAGAACAAGAGCAGAGTTTGCCTGTAAGCCTGCCTGCACATCTGTAGTGAGAGCATTTTTAGTGATACTGGGCGCAGTCCATCGCCCCGGGCGCATTTTAATGGTTCCACCCCCCTTTCATTCCCGGCTCGGATTGTTTTCCACGTGATTCCTGTTAATTTAGCTGGAGGAAAGGGCATCAGTTTTCCTTGTGCTTTTCCCCTCTCTTTCTCTCTCTCTCTCTCTCTTGCTCTCAGTCTTTCCCTACTTCTACCTTTTTCTGATCTACAACCCTAAAAGAAAAAGGTGACACATTTAAATGAAAAAGGCGACTCGATCTTCCCCGTTTTGCTCTTTTCCTGTCTGCCTCCACTGCGATTCATTTCACTGCGCCGCAATAATTAGTGGTGTTTGCTATATCGAGCATCACTGTTATTATTACTCATATGAGGGTCTGCGCTTTTAAATCACTAATGTGTGTTGGTGCTTTATGAGTGAATGAATGCCTCCTCAAATCATTTGAGTTGCTGAGGTGAGGTGTGCTGTTACTTTAATAAGTGATCACATGCACCATTCTCCCCTGCTGGACAACCACTTGACAAACACCCTAGTAAAAACCTAGCAACACCCAATGTAACCACCCAGAATACCATAGAAACACCCTGGCAACTATGCAAACACCTATCAATGCCCCAGTAATCACCCAGAATACCATAGAAACACCCTGGCAACCAAATAAACACCTAGCAATGCCCTAGTAACCACCCAGAATACACCTAAAAACCCCATGGCACCAACCCAAACATCTCACAAAGCCCAATTGACCACACCGAATACCCTAGAAACACCCTGGCAACCACATAAACACCTAGCAATGCTCTAGCGACCATCCAGAATACCATAGAAACACCCTGGCAACTATGCAAACACCCTAGTTACCACTCAGAATACACTGGAAACACCCTGGCAACCACTTTTTATACTTAGAAATGTCATAGTAACCATTCAGAATGCCCTAGAAACACCCGGGCAACCACCCAGAAATCTAGCAGAATAGCCTAGAAATACCCTGGCAACCACTTAAACACCTAGCAACATCCTAGCAACCACCCATAATACCATAGAAACACCCTGGCTACTATGCAAACTCCTAGAAACACACTAGAAACCACCCAGAATACCCTAAACACCCTGGCAACCACCCAAACACCTAATTAACCACTCAGAATACCACAGAAACAACTATGGCAACTACGCACACAACTAGCGATGCCCTAGTTACCACACTGAATACCATATAAACACCCTGGTAGCCACCCAAACACCTAACAATGCCCTAGTGATCATCCAGAATACCCTAGAAACACCCAGCCAACTATGCAAACACCTAGCAACACCCTCCCTAGTAACCACCCAGAATACCACAGAAACAACTATGGCAACTACGCACACAACTAGCGATGCCCTAGTTACCACACTGAATACCATAGAAACACCATGGCACCAACTCAAACATCTCACAAAGCCCAAGTGACCACCCAGAATACCCTAGAAACACTCGGGCAACCACCCAAACACCTAATTAACCACTCAAAATACCACAGAAACAACTATGGCAGCTATACAAACACCTAACAACACCCTAGTTACCACTCAGAATACACTGGTAACACCCTGGCAACCACATTTACACTTAGGAATGCCCTAGTAACCATTCAAAAGGCCCTAGTAACACCCAGGCAACCACCCAGACATCTAGCAGAATAGCCTAGAAACACCCTGGCAACCACTCAAACACCTAGCAACATCCTGTTAACCATCCAGAACACCCTAGAAACACCATAGCAACCACCCAAACACCTAACCCTAGCAACCACCCAGAATACCCTATAAACACCCTGTCTACTATGCAAACACCTAGCAACACCCTAGAAACCACCCAGAATGCCCTAGAAACACCCTGGAAACCACCTAAACACTAGAAATACCCTAGTAACCACCCAGAATACACTAGAAACACCCTGGCTACTATGCAAACACCTAGCAACAGCCTAGTAACCACCCAAACACCTAACCCTAGCAACCACCCAGAATACCCTATAAACACCCTGTCTACTATGCAAACACCTAGCAACACCCTAGAAACCACCCAGAATGCCCTAGAAACACCCTGGAAACCACCTAAACACTAGAAATACCCTAGTAACCACCCAGAATACACTAGAAACACCCTGGCTACTATGCAAACACCTAGCAACAGCCTAGTAACCACCCAAACACCTAACCCTAGCAACCACCCAGAATACCCTATAAACACCCTGTCTACTATGAAAACACCTAGCAACAGCCTAGTAACCATCCAGAATACCCTAGAAACACCCTGGCAACCACCTAAACACTAGAAACACCCTAGTAACCATCCAGAATACACTAGAAACACTCTGGCTACTATGCAAACACATAGCAACACCCTAGTAACCATCCAGAATACCATAGAAACACCCTGGCAACCACATAAACACTAGAAATACCCTATTAACCACCCAGAATACACTGGAAACACCCTGGCTACTATGCAAACACCTAGCAACACCCTAGTAACCATCCAGAATACCCTAGAAACAACCTGGCAACCACCTAAACACTAGAAACACCATAGTAACCATCCAGAATACACTAGAAACCCCCTGGCTACTATGCAAACACATAGCAACACCCCAGTAACCACCCAGAATACCCTAGAAGCACCCTGGCAACCACCTAAAAACTATAAATACCCTAGTAACCATCCAGAATACACTAGAAATCACCCTGGAAATCACCAAAACACCTATCACCCTAGCGACCACCAATAATATCCTAGAAACACACTGGCAACAACCCTAAAATAAAGCAACGCCCTAGCAACCACCCAGAACACCCTAGAAACACCCTGGCAACCACTCAAACACCTAGCAACATCCTAGTAACCCTGGCAACCACCTAAAAACTATAAATACCCTAGTAACCATCCAGAATACCTTAGAAACACCCTGGCAATCACCCAAACACCTATCATTCTAGCGACCACCAATAATATCCTAGAAACACCCTATGACCACCAAGAATACTCTAGAAACACCCTGGCAACAACCCTAAAGTAAAGCAACGCCCTAGCAACCACCCAGAATACCCTAGAAACTCCCTGCCGAACACCCAGAATATCCAAGAAATACCCTGGCAACAACCCTAACATTAACGCCCTAGCAACCAGAAGTCCCTAGGAAAGCCCTGGCAACAAATCAAACATCCTAGCATAATGACAGTGAGTTTTGCACCATGAGCAACACAATTTTTTTTTAGAGAAAATATTAAAACTGCAATATTGGTTTTACTCTCATCTACTGAATGACATTCAGAAATCCCTCCCGACAGCTAGTGATGCAAAGCTTGTGTGATATCAGTGATGATGTGAAAGCAAACAGTGTTGACACCAACACACACTTTTGCTGTAATCAATTACAAAACCTTACACAGATCCATTTTGGAGTTGCAAAGCAGGGTCAAAGTGAAACACATGTTCAACTGTTACATTTCGTGAAGGAAATGACATCACCTGCATGTCATACAGTTGGTGGCTCATTTCCTACACCTGTGAATTTAACCGCACACACACTCACTCACGCCAACTCATTTACACGTTTTTTTTTCCTTGCTCCGTCCCACACAGCATCTTTGTGCTGAACTTCAAAAGCTTGTGTGTGCGCTGAGAGCGAAAGGAAAGAGTTTGTTACTGTGGCTCCTGCCTGAACAATGACCCCGAGCGAGGGCCAGTTAGGGGCCCCTGTCTCCCTCTCTCTAATCTATCCCTCGGAGCACAGTAAGGCCTCTTTGTTTGCTCTCTCCGGCTCAGGATGAAGACAGACTTTACGCTCAACATGGGCTATCAGGTTCAGCCCCACGGCGATCTGCAGCCTGGCCAGACGAGAGGAGAGGAGGGGGAAGAAACACCCACAGCCGCCCCGCCACCAGCGCTACCTGATTTCAGTCACACACACGCTCCGACGGGGCCTTTCGGGGTAACCCACAGGACAGAAACATCACAAATGAGATCTCTGTAAAGGAGCAGTTCACCCAAAAGTGAAGAAATCCTCATGTCGATCTCATGTATGTCTTCTGTGAAACATAAAAGGAGAAGTTGTGAAGAATATTACAGCGAACATACAGTGACAAGGGACTCTCACACTTCCAAAAGGACCATTACATGATCATAAAAGACCCTATAATCTCAACAATGTGCTCAGATTCATCAAACTCTAATCAAAAGTCAAAAATCTCAGTGTGAACTCAAACATTTCTTATCGAATTCTCCCAAGAACAAATGCACTTTATATTCTTACTGTAAAAAAAATATATGATCAATAAGTTTTCTGTATATTATATGATATCCATTGACTCGTTTTTTTTAGCCATTAAAATGTTGGTAGCAGAAATAAGCACAAAACTTCTCCAGGGCCCAGAAAACCTCTCAGACTCGCAGGACAAATGACTGACAAACTTTAATAAAACATAAATGAAAAATCTATTAACTCGTAACACTTTAGTATCATTGAGATACTATTATAGCTTTTATTAAAATTTTGAATTAATTTTAATTTTAATGTTTTATTGATTTCATTTCATTTGTATTAGTTTTTATTTGATAAAATATGTATATATAGCTTTGAATAATTATAATTTTTTATCTTTATTTAATTTAATTTATTTTTATTTTAATGTTTTAGTGATTTCAATGTGTTTTATTAGTTTTCATTTCATAAAATATGTATATAAAGTTTAATAATTTTTAATATTTGTAGATTTTATTTTTAAATTTTTTAAATTTAATTTATTTAATTTCATTTTGTTAAAGTTTATTTAAAGCTTTTATTAATATTTTGAATTAATTTTAATTTTAACGTTTTTGTGATTTCATTGTGAGCTTTTGTCATTTGTATTAGTTTTTATTTGATAAAATATGTATATATAGTTTTTAATAATTGTTTTTTTAAATAATTATTTTATTTAATTTAATTTTATATATTTTTTAACTAAATTTTTATATATTTTTTTATTTAATTTAATTTAAATGTTTTAGTGATTTAATTGTGTGCTTTTGTCATTTGTATTTGTTTTTATTTGATAAAATATGTATATATAGTTTTTAATAATTTTAATAAAAAAAATTTTATTTTATTTTATTTAATATATTTTTAAATTAAATTTTTCGTTTTTATTTTATTTAATTAATTTAATTGTAATGTTTTAGTGATTTAATTGAGTGCTTTTGTCATTTTTATTCGTTTTTATTTGATAAAATATGTATATATAGTTTTTAATATTTTGTATTTGTTTTAATAATTGTTTTATTTTATTTTATATATTTTTAAATAATTTTTTTATAGTTTTTTATTTAATTTAAGTTTTATGTTTTAGTGATTTCATTGAGTGCTTTTGTCATTTGTATTAGTTTTTTATTTGATAAAATATGAATATATAGTTTTTAATAATTTTTTATTTTTTTAATAATTTTTCTATTTTATTTTATTTAATATATTTTTAAATAACATTTTTATAGATTTTATATTTAATTTAACTAATTGAATTTTAATGTTTTAGTGATTTCACTGAGTGCTTTTGTCATTTTATTTTATAAAATATATATTTTTTTAACATTTTACATTTCACATACGCAATTACATTTAATTTTGTTAAATTGTATTTATAGTTTTTATTCATATTTAGAATTTTATAAAATATGTATATATAGTTTTTAATATTTGTTTATATTTTTAGTTTAATTTACAATATATACAAATATTAAAAAATATTAAAAACTATATTCCGTTAATGTTTATCTTTATGTTTTTTTGCGGTTTCAGTTTTAATAAGTATAATAACCCTGCTTTAAAGCACATTTCTCTCATTACTCCGGCTGTTTCCGGACACTGGGAGGCTTTTGTTTGGGATTAACGCTGCAGAACAGAGGCCGGATACTGCGACAATCAGAGGACCTCGAGTGAAGCGGTGCATCTTACCCTGAGCCCGCGCCCCACGGCACATTCACGCGCAGATGAAATCTCTGCCGAGCCCCAGAGTGAAACTCGGAGAAGGCCGGAATACGCCGGCGCTGCCTCGCCCGCAGCCACTCCGTGACCCCCTTAGAAAAGTCACATTCACTTTGCTCTGGAGAAAGCAGAGAAAATGCCCCAGGGCGGTACGCAGCCCCAGCCGAAATGAGAGGAGGTGAAAATAAAGTGAAAATAAGTTAAGATTCTTCCCTCCGTCTATCCTGCACTTCTCTTCTCTCGTGATCATGAGAGGTGGTCAGATGGGCGGCATTACTATGGAAATACACCATACAATTAAACACACAAAACCGCAGAAGCACACTATCAGATGATACCTAAATATGTACCATGGCACTGAATAATTATTATATTCATAAAGCCCTTTAGCTGCGATATACATTACCATTCAAAAGATGGGGTCAGCATACTTTTATTCGGCAAGGATGCGTTAAATAGATCAACAGTGACAATAAAGACATTTATACTGTTACAAAAGATGCTGTTTTAAATCAATTCTTTCTATTCAGTAAAGAATCCGGGGGGAAATGAATCACGGTTTCCAGCAGCACAACCGTTTTCAGCATCAGGTCATGTGACACTGAAGACTGGAGTAATGATGCTGAAAATGCAGCTTTGAGAACAGAAATAAAATACATTTTATAAAATATTCACATAGAAAACAGTCATTTTAAATTGTAATAATATTTCAAATTTTTATGGTTTTTACTGTATTTTTGATCAAATAAATGCAGCCCTGGTGAGAACAAAACTTTTTTTTTATCTTACCACCCTCAGACTTTTGAATGTTGTGTGCATAAATATATTATAAATTTAGAGTAAATCCTGATAAATGTATTAATGCTGCTTCCCAAGTATGTTTAGATATTTACTGGAACACGAGACAAAAATACAGATTTTTAGTTTTTGCTTTTTTTTTTTGCAGTGTATTATCAATTGGCAGCACCAGCGATTATTTAGACAAACAAAGAGGTTAGCACTTACGAAATCAATAATTCTGGATTTCATATTAGTAATTATTTGATCACTTGCAAAGATCTGTTTTTAGCCTGACATTAAACTGTCTTTTTCTGGTCATAAGTGGCAAAAGAGACCAATTTAGGCGACTTTAATGCGATAAAACAACAAAAGGAGGATGAACACAAGGCATAAGCGCTGTATCTGTGTGTGTACATACACATTTCATGGTTCTGCTTGACGTCAGAGCGGTTACATTAAAGTGAAAGAGGTCAGGATGGTGTTCACGGAGCAGAAGTAACGTGTTTATTTAGTTAGCCCTGCTTTCACTGAGGTTGTGTCTGCAGGAACACAAAACACACACACACACGCACCAATGAGAAGGGTTTTAAAAGACCAGCTGACATTCACTGTGTTTTTCCCCCGGTTTATCAAGCATTAGTGGAGATCCTCGAGGGGAATATGAACGGGCCTTCTGACGGCAAGAGCAAAGCTAAACCCTCACCAGATGCAGCTAAACCCACTGACTTCATGTACAACACCATGTCGAGGAAATATAATAGTGGCGTTTCTGCGCACGGCGTAATCCTGCGTAATGCAGAGCAGAGCTGGTAGCCATATGTGGAGCCACTGCCATCTGCATCCAAACAACAGCGGAAAACACTTTCCGAGGACAGGCGTGCAGAGCGGGCGTTTCAATGCTCAGGAAAGAGACTAACACTCGCTCATAATGCAACAAGTGAACATCAAACCCGAGAGTAAGACATAACACAACAAACAAACATCATGAGCAGCATAACATCTATTAAAGGCTGCTCGATACTGCTAAAAAATACAATCTTGATTTTTTTCACTCACTTTAAAAGGACTAGTTCACTTTAAAGCTACACTGTGTGATATTTTCCCCCATCTAGTGGTGAAAAGGTATATGACCATCCAGTGAATATTAGTTTCTCTTCCTCTCAATTACGATTTCGTTTTAACTCCTACGGTGGCCGATTTAGTCCAAGATTAACATGGCTTCCAGTTCGACCTCGTCCACATTCGACACGGTGCCATCGAGTGTTAAAACACGAAAGGCGAAGCTTGAATTTACGGGTATGTCCCTCTTTGGCTAATGTACTTTCAAGATGGAGGGGCAACATGGCGACCCGCATTCAAACCCTCACCCGTATGTATTTACAATGACATATTATAAACTTACGAGAATACTTTATTACTTGAAAGAAGTAAATATACATTAATGAGCACATATATTTTTGAAAGAACTAAGTGTTTTTAGCTAAGAATAAACTAAAAAAGTTACACAGTGTAGCTTTAAAATGAAAGTTTCCTGATAATTTACTCACCTCCATCTCATCCAAGATTTCTTCAGTGGAAAATAAATTATTACAGGATTTTTCTCCACATAATGGACGAATTGAAGGTCCAAATCAATGCAGTTTCAATGGAAGGGCTTCAGAGGCTCTGCACGACCCCAGACGAGGAATATCGGTCATTTTCAAGAAAAAAATTAACATTTATATACTTTTTAACCTAAATTGCTCATCTTGCGCTGCTCTGCGACGGCCACGGATTGCGTAATCGCGTCAGAAAAGTTCACGCTAGACATAGGCAGAAGAAGTCAAGTCAAGTCAACTTTATTTATATAGCGCTTTTTACAATGCAGATTGTTTCAAAGCAGCATCACAGTGTTAAACGGGAAAATAATGCAACAGAATTTGATTCGGCTGTACAGCCGCTCTGGAGAAAACAGTGATGTCATCAGTTCATTTCGATTATCACACAGTGACAATGTGGCAGATCAGTAATTTAGTTGATATAGTTAATTTAGTTTAGTAATTCAATTTATTTGGATATTTAGTTGAATATTTAGTGTCCCCAACTGAGCAGGCCAAGCCAAAGGCGACAGTGGCAAGGAAATCAAAATCCCATCAGGAGCATAATGGAGAAAAATAAACCTTGGGAGAAACCAGGCTCAGTCGGGGTGCCAGTTCTCCTCTGGCCAATTAACAAACAGCGTATGATTATTATTCTTATACCTTACAGGTCAGAATTCATATTAGATTGGAATATTCGAAAGTCATCACACCGGAGACGGGTTTATTGAGGATGACGTGTTGATTAAACAATTATTAAATAGGAATATTCGACAGATCGGAGTCATCACGCCGGAGACGGGTTTACTGAGGATGACGTGTTGATTAAACAATTATTAAATAGGAATATTCGACAGATCGGAGTCATCACGCCGGAGACGGGTTTACTGAGGATGACGTGTTGATTAAACAATTATTAATTAGGAATATTCGACAGATCGGAGTCATCACGCCGGAGACGGGTTTACTGAGGATGACGTGTTGATTAAACAATTATTAAATAGGAATATTCGACAGATCGGAGTCATCACGCCGGAGACGGGTTTACTGAGGATGACGTGTTGATTAAACAATTATTAAATAGGAATATTCGACAGATCGGAGTCATCACGCCGGAGACGGGTTTACTGAGGATGCCGTGTCGGTGAGGCAATTTCAGGGGGAGTCTAATTACCACCCCAAGCGAACGAGCGAGGACTAATACAAACGCCCTTTACCAAAAACACTCCATCTCCAACTTCAAAATCATCCGACATTGTTGTTTAACCTTTTTTCTTGCTAAAGGATGTTTGTATTAGTCTTCATGAGTGCTTTGTGAACACAGGGGCGGTACTTCCGCCTACGCCACGCGTGACCTTTCCAACGTGATTACACAATCCATGGTGTCGCAGAGCAGCGCAAGATCAGCAATCTAGGGTAAAAAGTATATAAATTAGGGGTGTAACGATACACTCAAGTCACGATTCGGTATAAAACGCGATACTAAACTCACGATACGTATCCCGATATTTTAAGCCAAAATTTGTATTATTATTAAAATATTATTATTATTATTATTATTATTATTATTATTATATTATTATAGGACCCATAAATGTTCCCTCATTGCATTATTATACATTATATTCAACATTATATATAGTCTTTTAATGTAATAATGTCACTGAAACTCCGTAAACGTCATTTAATTTTTTCATTTTTTTCCCCTCACGCATTACTCACGCTTTCAGTACAGGCAGGATTCTCTCTCTCCCGGTGCTCGCTATGTCCCGCCTCTCCCGCTATAAATGGATTACACATATAGAATAAACCATCTAAAATGCTTTAAATAATCATGCTTCTAAAACTAAATGTGATCTGGTGATTTAAATGATGTTTGCGCTTTGACTTTGAGGAGTGCCGCTTTAAATAATTCAATTCACATTTATTTGTATAGCGCTTTTCACAATACATATAATTTCAAAGCAGCTTCACAGAAAATGCAGATTAGCTAACAATCTATTATTAATCAATATAATAATTAAGGCACAGAAATAAGTGAAATAAGAATACATGTTCTCGTGAAATAATGTTTGCGCTTTGACTTTGAAGACTGGTGTTCTGGCAGCGCGTGCACTTCAGATGATCAATCTCAGTTCTAATCGCAAGAAAACGTGTCAAAATGGCCACTCTCAAACTGTAAATGTTTAGCTCATCCAAGAATTTTAATTTTGCGTTTACTCACTCTCATGTTGTTTTTGCGCGTCACGCAATCACTTGAACGTCCATGTTTACTACAGTACGCGCGTCGTGTTAAATATATTCATCATATAAAGCCATTGTGTCTCTTCAGAAGACTTGGATTTGGATTAGACACTCGATTAGTTCTTTTACAATGCCTTTGTGACATTTATTGGATCTTTTAAGTTTGAGAGGAATGACTTTAAATGGAGGGACAGAAATCCCTCCGGTTTCATAAAGAATATCTTCATTTGTGTTTGGAAGTTAAACGAAAAAACGACATGATGGTGAGCACATGATGACAGAGTTTACATTTGAGGTACATTTGTGTTTGGGTGAATTATACCTTATAAATAGGCCGACTACAGCACGTTGAGCCTTGGATAAAACAACTCTATAATCGCGAATCATATGGTTTCCATCAACGATACATATCGGCACATTTTTATATCGTGATATATCGTTTAACCCCTAATATAAATGTTTGTTTGGTTTTTTTTAAATGTCCGATGGCTTGTCTAGATCAGACCCTATTCCTCATCTGGGGTCGTGCAGAGTCTCTGAAGCCCTTCCTTTGAAACTGTATTGATTTGGACCTTCAACCGTTGGTTCCCATTGAAGTCCATTATGTGGAGAAAAATCTCTACATAAATCAAAAACTTAATTTCTTTTCCACTGAAGAAAGAAAGACATGAACATCTTGGATGGCATGGGGGTGAGGGAATTATCAGGGAATTTTCATTTTGAAGTGAACTAAAGTGAAAATGATCAAAAACGCTAGTTAATATATATGGGAGAATTAGAGCTACTGTAACTGAATAATGCCATTTCAGACCATATCTCAGACTCCACGCGAATGCGCTGATTTAGAGAGTTTCGTACCTCGACGCCTGTCGTCGTAGCTCCCGGCGAGTCCACTTTGCGCTTTTTCCGAGGGCCGATGGCGGCGAGTGCCGTCAGATTGGCGTCTCGTTGTCTCATTTGGGCGAGTTCCTGCTGCTGCATCTGAAAACAGAAACAACATCATGTTACACACCAACACATCTGAGCTAACCCTCTCAAGGAAACTATTAAAGAGGTGGCTGATTATGATTTGACCTCTTTAACTTTAGTCAGTGTGTAATGTTTCTGTTTGTGCATAAACAACAGTTACGATGTTCAAAGTTCAAAGCAAAGGGAGATATTTTCTTTTACAGAAATCACTTTTTAAGGACTACAACGAGCATCTTCACGGGTTAGTGACATCACCAACCCTGAAATTTACATAAACCCCGCCCCTGGGAACATGAGAAGAGGAAGAGTTGTTATAGTCGAGCACATTTGGGAGTCGCTCAAGCTGTCGTCCGTCTTTCACATTTATTAATACAGTACGAACACAAACGCAATAGCATGTCATGAAGCGAGATGACATCATCAGTTATAACCGTAATTAAACTAAACTATCCCTGTTCTCTCTTCATTTCTGGCTCATCTCACAACAGTTCCCACACCAGCGCTTTATAGGTTATCATGACAGAATATGCTAATCAATGAAGACTCATAAATTCATCAACTATCCCTTCAGAAACGTCCTGTCTCATTCTACGTTGTCTCTTCTTCTTGAGTCTCTCCATCATTGTCCGACTCCGGTTTGAACATAAAAGGTTGAACAGTTTCAGCGTGAGGTTATCGGAGCTGCTAACATGAGCTCTTGAAGCTCCGCCCTCTTCTAGAAAGGGGGCGGGATCAGCAGCTAATTTGCATTTAAAGGGACACACACAAAAACAGTGCATTTATGCTCACCCTCAAAAAGTGACAATTTTAATATGCTATAAAAATTATCTGTGGGGTATTTTGAGCTATAACTTCACATACATACCCTGGGGACATCAGAGACTTATATAAAAAGGGGCATTATAGGACCCCTTTAACAGAAAAAGCAGGAAGCTCACAGGAAATGACATCGTAATCACTAAAATGCTGGGTAGCAGTTCACTGTAAAGAATCAATATGAGCTGCATGTCACATGACACACGGGACATTCTACCGTCTCATGGACCGACAGACAAAAGGTTACATCAAGGGTCATTTGAGTCAAAATCATTATTATTAATACATCGGGCAGCTAATTCCAGGGAAGGGAAAAGAACAAAATCTCCAAAATGTTTAGATATTTTACTGCGTCACAAGACTCGAAGAGGTTTTTGCAGTATATTATCGATTGGCTGCTCCAGTCAATTAGACTATTATTCCATCGCAAACTAAGCAACTGTCTCAGCTGTAGCATGATGTCACAGGAAGTGACATCATTGTCTGGAAAAATCACAAACTATCAATATCAAATCAACATCAATCCAACCCATCCATCTGTGTCTTCTGCCTCAAAACCTTTAAAATGATAGTTAGTGTGTATAGTATGGAAGCTTGTTTCCGCCATGGAATAAAAACATTAAAAAGTAATTGCTAGATGTAAACATAGTCTCACAGAATTTCACAATTTCGCACAAAAACCTCCGTAAGACACACATGACATAACACCATAGACATTGAGGAGTCCCCCCAATAACAGGAAATGGCTAACAGTGCTCGTCAATGTCAAAATGATGGCCAATCAGATCAAAGAGGGCGGGGCTTAGTGTTCACTGAAGACGAGTGTGAATTCCATTTAATATCTGGCAACTGTTTTACATGGATGTTTAACAACCTACAGTAAAATAGTGATGCAAACTACTCAACTGTTTAATATTATTTCGCCATTTTGATTAAAATATGCTCTCATTTAAATGATGATGTTATTCAAAACTAAATGTGATGAGACATTTACATTTTTGACATATTAGACAT
Organism: Gobio gobio; assembly: GCF_949357685.1. Classification (NCBI taxonomy): domain Eukaryota; kingdom Metazoa; phylum Chordata; class Actinopteri; order Cypriniformes; family Gobionidae; genus Gobio; species Gobio gobio. The sequence continues at coordinate 54,452,977 of NC_137115.1, read as the reverse complement.
ACAAACAAGAGTGAAATAATATTTCCAAAGGGTTTAAATGGATTACTTCAATAGGCTACACTTAGACCTGGAGCTTCTTTTAGCATTCTCATTTCTTCCCTTAAATCTCTTGTAATCCTTTAATTATTTAATTTCTTCAAATAAAAAGACCACCCAATGTTCAAATATATATATATATATCGTGGCCATGAATGAGAATTCATCTCCACAAATTAAGAATACATTTTTTTCTGAGGAAAAAAAGGTAAAAATTATGAGATGTTATGATATATTAATTTTTTTTCCACCTCATGTTTGGAGCTCCATAACATCTCACAAATCTGGACAATTTTTCCTCAGAATTCTGAGTTTGCATCTCATAATTTTGACCTTTTTTCTCTGAATTCTGTTTTTGTTTTTTTCCCACCCTTTTCGCAGATGTGACGACGTGCTTACATTGCAAATCAAGTTTTTAATATTTAAAAAAACATTTTTTTAATTAACAACATTAATTTATAATGTACTATACTTAGTGTAACCTTGGCAGTAAATGACAAAAAACGAATGAACGCACATCAGACATCTTTCTCTCTTCTGATCGCTGTAATCAATATTTTTTCCTTGTTTGGAAAGTTATGGAAACACTATTGCAGATTTTTTCTTTGGTAGCGTCTATTTGCACTTTAAATGAAAATATATTCTATTTACACCAAGTGCAAGTAGCAGCATTTTCTTAGCGATATTTACACTAAGTGAAAATAGCATTAGATTCAATATCTATAAAACAATAGCAGTATTTTATTTGCAATAAGTGTAAATAGATGCTATTTATAGTTATAAAAAGTGGCAGGTATTATTTGCACCTGTGTTGTTTTAAATGAAACACTATGCAAAAATACACTCTAAAAATGCTGGAATAAAAATAACAGTTGGGTTGAAAATGGACTAACCCAGCAATTGGGTTGTTTTAACCCAGCAATTGGGTTGTTTTAACCCAGTGGTTGGGTTAAATGTTTGCTTAAAACAACCAAATCGCTGGGTTAGTCCATTTTCAACCCAAATTGGGTTATTTTTAACCCAGCATTTTTTAGAGTGTAACAGAGTGTAAATTATTATATTTTTTATATGGATACCGCCTTATTGGGTCAATAAAGCCCTCCCTAACCGATAAACTTTATTATTAAAGACACTTTAGGAGTATTTTCTTATAAATGACAAATAAATTAATGTCTTTCCGATCTGATATGTGATGGGAAACGAGAGTAGAGCGTGTTTGACAAAAGGCGGATTCGAACTCGGGTCGATTTGCGTCAAAACGTTCTGCCGCACGCCATCACACTGTTGATGATCACACTCTAAAAAATGCTGGGTTACAAATAACCCAAGTTGGGTTGAAAATGGACTAACCCAGCAATTGGGTTGTTTTAACCCAGCGGTTGGATTGTTTTAAGTAAACATTTAACCCAACCGCTGGGTTAAAAAGACCCATTCACTGGGTTAAAACAACCCAATTGCTGGGTTAGTCCATTTTCAACCCAACTTGGGTTGTTTTTAACCCAGCATTTTTTAGAATGCACCGTCTTCCATAATTGTATCTGGCCCAATCAGACGTCAGTGGGCGGAGTTAGTGTAAATACCCTCTGCCAACAAGGCGGGATAGTTGCACTTAGTGTAAACTTTTACTTTTACAGCAAATGCAAATACAAAAATGATATTTTCTGTCGTCTCCCCTTGACCCCTATAGAAGTGTAGCCAACTATGACGACTTCCTCCTATGAGAACCCTGGAAATGTGAAAAGTAAAAAAAGGTAATTGGGACTTTTTATCCCACAATTCGAAGATTTCCGAGTTTTTATCGTGCCATTCTATTAAAGAACATTTAATTGAGGTATAAACTCAAAATTTGGGAGGAAACGTTCAGAAATGTGAGATAGAAATGACCTTTTTTAATTTTATTCCATGGCAAAAATAAGCTTCCATAGTTTAGAGCCATTTAGGTGTGAATATAAATGTGTGTGTGTGTGTGTGTGTGTCAGCTCACACGCTCTGATGTGATTTTTCACTTTGTGAAGTGTAAGAGGGCCCAGTGGCGCCTCAGGTAATGTCACGGTTTCCTGCGGGGCAGCCTCGCTCACAGAAGCCTTTCTGAGGACGTGTTAGAGCCCGAGGCCAAACACACACACACACACACACACACACGTACAGAGACATACACAGCCACATATGGCCTCACACACACACGGCCGTCACAGTCTGTCTGCAGTGAGGGAGTGAACCGCCCTGTGCCCGCTGGTGTTGAGAGAGAGAGAGAGAGACTGTGTGTTTGTTGCTAAACTGAATGAGGGCAATCAATGCAATCTTTCATGCAGTCAGTTCTCTGTGTGTGTGTGTGTTAAGATCAGAGAGAACCGTGTTGTTGCCCTCAAAATGGCGTGTTATAAAGATTGCTTTGGTTTTCAACAGCCAGTCCAAATTGTGTGTGTAGACGGCGAGTCTGGGGTGTCAGATGGCCGTCAGGACGCTGCCCGTCACATGGGAAAACACAAGGGACAGTCCAAGACGGAAACAAACCTTGAGACCTTTAGGCATCACTTCAGTGTAAAGGTGGGATTACTGAGGATTCTTCCCGGGATAAACATCTCCAATCACTCTCCACTCAATCACACTGTTGTCTAGAATATGCATTTGAGATATTAAAGGAACAATTGGACAAAAAATGTTGTTTCAAACTCGTATGACTTTCTTTCCTCCGTGACACACAAAAGCAGATGTTTAGCAGAATGCTCATCCATACAATGAGAGTGAAGGGCGATCAGAGGCGGATGAGCTCCATAAACATCAATAAAGTGCCATAATATATCCTTTTCAGAAAGTTTCATCACATAAAGCTATTGTACTGTAAACAAAATAATAGTTATTATTTAAATATAATTTATAATATATAATTCATACTATATTTTATATATTATAAAAAAATAAACAGACCAATATATACTATTTTTAAAGTAGATTGAGTTTAATAATTTTTAAATTATTATTAACAATTTATCAAATTATAAAAAATAATTACTATAGACAAATTCATACTAGCGTTTTTTAAAATAAATTGAGTTTTAATAATAATAAAAATAATTATTATATAAATTTGATTTGATAAAATTATCAAAAATAAAAATAACAAAAAATAAATATTACTACAATAGTAATACTATTCTACTATAAAATGAAAGTTTATTAATAAAAATAATAATAATTATTATTATTAATACATATAAAATTAAAAATATATTATAAATTACATATAAAATTAAATAAACTAATAAAGAAATATAACTATAGTATTATACTTATTGTCCTGTAAAATAAATGGTTATTAATAATAATTAGGGGCCAAGCACCGAAGGTGCGAAGGCACCTATTGAAACCGTTCCCGTTCTTATTATTATTATTCATCTTCTTCTTCTTCTTCTTCTTCTTCTTCTTCTTCTTCCGCCACGAAGTCTATGGCAGCCCATAGAACCGTATGGTAAAAAGTTGTGAAATTTGGCACACTAATAGAGGACAGTCTGAAATGTCACCGTAGCAAATTTGGAGTCTCAAACTCAATCCCTCTAGCGCCACCATCAGTCCAAAATTTGACTCATGTGTATGCTAATAACTTTTGAACCATAAGGGCTAGAAACAAAATTCTTTTTTCCTCTGATTCCTTGGCTCAAGGCGATTCGATTGCACCCTATGACGTCATTTTCCGTCATAAAAATTTTCCCGCCATTTTTAATTTTCCGAAAAACCTACTTTTACGAACTCGTCCTAGACGGTTCATCCGATTTGCACGAAAATTGATCCAGATCATCTTCAGACCATGCTGACAAAAAATCTTGCAAATCAAGTTGATTCGTCAAATCATTTGCGATAAACGCGCAAACAAATTTTACGTAGCGGTTGCAAAAACACTCTTAAGGCAATATCTCCGCAACGCTTTATCGTATTTAAACCAAACTTGGTACATGTCATCACAAGCATGACTTGAGGCAACATACAGCGTTTCGGCGCAGCGCCACCTACTGGTCCGGAGATACGAAAAATTGCTATTTTTGCTTATAACTTCTGAACTGTTTGTCCAAAAATCATAAAAGTGGTCTCGTTACATTCAGGACGGCATGCCGAGTCGTCTGATATTCAATTTTACCATATCGGCCATTTTGGCTGTCGGCCATTTTGAATTTTGTCAAAAAATGCGATATTTTACAAATGCATTAGTATATTGTTACTAAACTCGGTATGTGACTTCCTTGCTATGCCCTGAAGGTACTCAAAAAGTTTTAGGGCAGTGCCACCTTGTGGTCAAAAGATATAACAAACTTGACAAAAATGCTAATAACTTTTAATTAAATTAGCCTAGTATATTGAAACTGGTCATAATAGAGTCATTGGCTCATGCCGATTCAATTGCAACCTATGATGTCATTTTCGGTCATGATAATTTCCCCGCCATTTTTAATTTTCCAAAAAACCTACTTTTACGAACTCGTCCTAGACGGTTTGTCCGATTTGCACGAAAATTGAACCAGATCATCTTCAGACCATGCTGACAAAAAATCTTGCAAATCAAGTTGATTTGTCAAATCGTTTTCGATAAACGCGCACACAAATTTTGCGTAGCGGTTGCAAAAACACTCATAAGCCTATATCTCCACAACGCTTTATCGTATTCAAACCAATCTTGGTATATGTCATCATAAGCATGACCTGAAGCAACATGCAGCGTTTCGGCGCAGCGCCACCTACTGGTCCGGAGATACAAAAAATGGCTATTTTTGCTTATAACTTTTGAACTGTTTGTCCAAAAATCATGTCTTCCGCACCATGCTTTGAAGGTACTCAAAACGTTTTGGGGCAGTGCCACCTTGTGGTCAGAGGTTATAACAAAATTTACAAACATGCTAATAACTTTTGATTAAATTAGCCTAGTTTAATGAAACTGGTCATAATACAGTCATTGGCTCATGCCGAGAACAGAGATACTAATTTTTCCATATTTGGTCAAACATCCTGTCCTCAATGTTCTTATTTGATCAAAACCTACTTTTTCAAACTCATCCTAGACCGTTTGTCCAATTTCCACCAAAATCGAATCGTATCATCTTCAGACTGTGTCAACAAAAAGTTAGGGATTTTGCATCAATAGATGAAACCGTTTTTGTAAACCGCAGTGACGAAGTTGAGCCATTATGCCAAAATTACTCTTGAGGCTGTATCTCTGCAATGCTTTGACATATTGGCATCAAACTTTGCATGTGTCATTGTTCCCTTATTCTGACCACACCACATCAATTTCGTATCTGTGCCACCTATTGGTCAAAAGTGATAAACCATTAACTTACATTATCAGTGACTCAATATATGATATTTCAGCCATTTTGCCTAATCTTCTTAAACTGTATAATTGTTAATTGTTGCAGTTGGTCTGACACTCTCAGACTACAATGCATTTTCAGCCTTTTGCTTAAAATCATCTTAAAACGTGATTAATTGCTCATTGCTCCAGTTGATCTGACACTGCCAGCCATTTTGGCATGTCTTGTCTTCTTCTTTGCGCTTGGCCCCGGTATTGCTGCTTGCAGCTATATTTATAATAGTTATTATTATTTAAATAATAAATAAAATGGTAGAAATAAACAGAACAATAAATAAATAATATTGTACTTTAAAATAAATTAAGTTTTTAATAATAATTATTATTATTATTAACATTTTTTTTAGTTGATCAAATTATCTAAAAATAAAATAAGAACAATTATATTATTATAATAATAATAATATTCTACTATAAAATGAAAGTGTTTATTAATAAAAACATTATTAATAAAAATTATTATTATTATTATTATTGCATTATAAAAATAAATGAACCAATAAAGAAATATAACTATAGCAATAGTACTATTGTCCTATAAAATAAATAGTTATTAATAATAATTATAACAGTTATTATTATTAAAATGATAAATAAAATAATAAAAATTAACAGAACAATAAAGAAATACTATTGTACTTTAAATAATTAGTTTTTACATCAATAATTATTATTATTAGTATTTAAAAAAAATTATTTGATCAAATTCTTAAAATAAATCCACAGTATATTACACAATATTACTATAGTAATAATATTACTGTACTATAAAATGTACATGTTTATTATTATGAATAATAATATAATAATAATAATTATTATTAGTAGTAGTAGTAGTAGTATAACAAATTTTAATTATACAATTATTTAAGTATTTTTATTTTAATTATAAAAATACATAATTTACATATTATATTTTAATATTATTTATAATTTATCAAATTATTATTAATATTAATATTTACATTTAATTTTATTTATAAAATTCAAAAAAATAAATCTACAGTATATTACAATATTACTATAGTAATAATACTAATGTACTATAAAATAAAAGTGTTTATTATTATTAGTAGTAGTAGTAGTAGTAGTAGTATTACTATTTTATTAAATTGCAAAATTATTTAAGTATTATTATTTAAATTATAAAAATACATGATTTACATAATCGTATATATTAATATTATTTTATTATATCAAGTTATATAAAAACTATAAATAAATATAACTATAGTAATTATACTATTGTACTATAAAATACAAATCTAGTATTTAATAATAATACACATTCACCTAAAGGATTATTAGGAGCACCTGTTCAATTTCTCATTAATGCAATTATCTAATCAACCAATCACATGGCAGTTGCTTCAATGCATTTAGGGGTGTGGTCCTGGTCAAGACAATCTCCTGAACTCCAAACTGAATGTCGGAATGGGAAAGAAAGGTGATTTAAGCAATTTTGAGCGTGGCATGGTTGTTGGTGCCAGACGGGCCGGTCTGAGTATTTCACAATCTACTCAGTTACTGGGATTTTCACGCACAACCATTTCTAGGGTTTACAAAGAGTGGTGTGAAAAGGGAAAAACATCCAGTATGCGGCAGTCCTGTGGGCGAAAATGCCTTGTTGATGCTAGAGGTCAGAGGAGAATGGGCCGACTGATTCAAGCTGATAGAAGAGCAACTTTGACTGAAATAACCACTCGTTACAACCGAGGTATGCAGCAAAGCATTTGTGAAGCCACAACACACACAACCTTGAGGCGGATGGGCTACAACAGCAGAAGACCCCACCGGGTACCACTCATCTCCACTACAAATAGGAAAAAGAGGCTACAATTTGCACAAGCTCACCAAAATTGGACAGTTGAAGACTGGAAAAATGTTGCCTGGTCTGGTGAGTCTCGATTTCTGTTGAGACATTCAGATGGTAGAGTCAGAATTTGGCGTAAACAGAATGAGAACATGGATCCATCATGCCTTGTTACCACTGTGCAGGCTGGTGGTGGTGGTGTAATGGTGTGGGGGATGTTTTCTTGGCACACTTTAGGCCCCTGAGTGCCAATTGGGCATCGTTTAAATGCCACGGCCTACCTGAGCATTGTTTCTGACCATGTCCATCCCTTTATGACCACCATGTCCCCATCCTCTGATGGCTACTTCCAGCAGGATAATGCACCATCACAAAGCTCCAATCATTTCAAATTGGTTTCTTGAACATGACAATGAGTTCACTGGACTAAAATGGCCCCCACAGTCACCAGATCTCAACCCAATAGAGCATCTTTGGGATGTGGTGGAACGGGAGCTTCGTGCCCTGGATGTGCATCCCACAAATCTCCATCAACTGAAGAACCGCTGAAGAACCAAAATTGGTGCTATATAGCACTTAAAAAGGTTCCCCTATGATTACAAGCCAAGAACCATTTTTGGTGCCATATAGAACCTTTTTTTTTAAGAGTGTACCCAAGTTGGGTTGAAAATGGACTAACCCAGCAATAGGGTTGTTTTAAGCAAACATTTAACCCAACCGCTGGTTTAAAACAACCCAATTGCTGGATGTAAGATTACACATGTATACATTGTTGTATCTAGGTTCCAATGTAATAGAATATAACTGAAAACATTATCTATATTTTTGTTTTACATTTTGAAGTAAACTTGAGGAAATTCTAAGGAGATTACGTCAGGCCGTGTAAGTGTTTGAGACATTAAGTCTTTTGTCTTTATGCACTTCCTGACTATTTACCATGACAAGTTTAGAGCAATACTGCCTGAGTGATTGAATTAGCATCTATGCATTTGAATGACACTGTTATGCTGATTGAATTACGGCTGATCAGACGGGAATGTTTGGGGTGTGTCCCTATTCTCCTGTGTCTCCTCCCCTGCTGTATAATCCCTCCCCCTGAAATGTAGATAAATTGCATTATTTTGTACTGTTAAATTAAGTTTTCGGACGACCTGCAGCACAGAGAGTTCTCATTAAAGGGTTAGTTCACCCAAAAATGAAAATTCTGTCATTAATTACTTACCCTCATGTCGTTCGACACCCGTCAGACCTCCGTTCATCTTCAGAACACAAATGAAGATATTTTAGTTGAAATCTGATGCTCTGAAAGGCCTCCATTGGCACAATGGCACGGTTCACTCTCAAGACCCTTAAAAGGTACTAAAGACATTGTTACAAAGTCCATCTCACTACAGTGGTTCTACAATAACTTTATGAATCGGCGAGAATAATTTTTGTGCGCAAAAAACCCCTAAATAACGACTTACATAGTGATGACGATTTCAAAACACGGCCTCATGAAGCTTCGAAGTGTTATGAATCAGTGAGTCGAATCATGATTCGGATCGCGTGTCAAACCGCCAACCTGCTGAAATTTGGCGATTCAAACTGCTGATTCGACTCACTGATTCATAACGCTTCGAAGCTTCATGAGGCCGTGTTTTGAAATCGTCATCACTGAAATCTAACCACTGTAGTGAGATGGACTTTGTAACGACGTCTTTAGTACCTTTTAAGGGTCTTGAGAGTGAACCGTGCATTGAGCCAATGGAGGCCTTTCAGAGCCATCAGATTTACACTAAAATATCTTCATTTGTGTCTGAAGATGAACGGAGGTCTGACGGATGTCGAACGACATGAGGGTGAGTAATTAATGACAGAATTTTCATTTTTGGGTGAGCTAACCCTTTAAAAGAATAACTTCTGTTTGATCCCGAAGTCTCCTGGTCTTCATCTTCTGAGTTTCCAACACTTTGGAAGATTCTAAAGTTCACAACACTGGGTTAGTCCATTTTCAACCCAGCATTTTTGTAGAGTGTGTGGATATGATGTTTTGCATGTCCTTGTGTGTTTGACTGAAGTTTGGATGTTCATGGTTTGGTGAAGCTCATACTGGCGTTCCCTCTCTGCAGGACCGCTATCAGCACACACATCAGCTCCTCCCACCGCTGACCCCTGAGATAATCCCATTCCTCCAGCGGCCCAACATGCCCCACTCCGGGATCGGAGCGGCGCCATGTCTGCGCAGCAGTTGGCATCAGCCTCAGTGCCGCTCCACGCCTGCAGCAACTGCCGGAGTCTCAGATTTATGGCGTTCTGATAAATGCAGGTCCCGGTGTGCCATCTGTGGTGCCAGCTCTCCGAGCGGACGCCATTACAGACGAATCACCACATGAGCCGGAGAGAGAGAGAGAGAGAGAGAGAGAGAGAGAGAGAGAGAGAGAGAGAGAGAGAGGGAGGGGCTCATAGCTCAACTCTGTGTAGAGTTAGTTAACCGCCGCGCTCATTACAGGCGACACATTTAGAGAAATATTCATATGAATTATTTTGGCTAACTGCTAATATATTCTCAGTACTGCTTCAAAAATAAATGTTTAATATTTGGCTGATTGTGGAAATGGTAATTGCTCTCAGCGTTAAGAAAAACTTACAGAAGTTTTGCATGTCGTAATTACGCTCATCACACAAGAATAATTAACCGGAGACGCCGACACACAATATTCATCAGTGCAAGAGCACAAAGAGATGTTTTTAGAATCTACAGTTACACTGTTTTCATCTTGTTTAACCTTTTCAATAAAGAACAACAGAATCAGAAGCGAAACGATAACCTTTACCAGCCATTCACACACACTCACTCCATCCTGTAAGAAGAGCCTCATCTTTACCTGTTTATACAGTCACAGCTCAAGCTGCAGCTGTTACTCTTCTACATTTGATCATTTACAGTCTATCCATCCATCCATCCACTCACTCATCCATCCATCCATCCATCGATCTATCATCCATCCAACCACCCACCCATCCATCTATCATCCATCCATCCATCCATCATCCATCCAACCACCCACCCATCCATCTATCATCTATCGTCCATCCATCCACCCATCCATCATCCATCCATCTTCCATCCACCCGCCCACCCTTCCATCTATCATCCATCCATCATCCATCCATCGATCTATCATCCATCCATCTATCTATCATCCATCCATCTATCTATCATCCATCTATCTATCATCTATCCATCCATCCACCCACCCACCAATCCATCCATCCACCCACCCACCCATCCATCCATCCACTCATTCATTCATTCATTCATTCATTCATTCATTCATTCATTCATTCATTCATTCATCCATCCACCCATCCATCCATTTATCATCCATCCATCCACCAATCAATCCACCCACCCACCCATCCATTAATCCATCCATCCATCCATCCACCCACCCATCCACCCAACCGCCCACCCACCAATCCATCCATCCACCCATCCACCCACACACCCATCCATTGATCCATTTATCATCCATCCATCCACCCACCATGTCCACCCATCCACCCACCATATCCATCCATCCACCCACCCACCCACCCTCACCAGTCTTCCCTCATGAATCACAGTCACACAGATCCACATCTCATGTGTGTGTTTGACTTCACATAAAGCACATGCGGGTGAGGAAGCTCTGTTTGTCATGATGGCCAAACCTGCCCGTCTCTATCAGCCCTGCAAAACCTTCTGTTCCCCCACAGGCCAGAGGCCCAGGGCGCCGCACACACACACACACACACACACACACACACACACACACACACTCGTGCAGACAGATATCTGTACCGGAGCGGAACAGGAGGATCGGGCTGGTTTGGGGGGGGGGTCTTTCACTGGGCAACAGTGAGGTTCGGTAACACCCAGGTCTGGAACATAAAGGACCAGCAGGGGGCAAAATCTGCCCCCCTCACCCTCGCCCTCCTGCCCCGGGACACTGAGCCGTGTTCTGCTATTCCTTTGAGAGACAAATTCTTCACATTTTGCCAAAAAACTAAACATTCTACAAATATAGCAAAAAATTCACAAATATTAAACTCTTAAAATATTATTAATAAAAAAATAATTTAAAATATTAAGACAACGTAAAATGTAATTAACAACAATACAACATATTTCTTAGGGAAACTAAATATTCTGTGGTTAAGGACGGGTCTTCAATTTGATTGGATCGCCAATTTTAGAATAAAAAATATTATTGCTTAATATTACTTTCTCCATCCATGCAGACTTGGTGACATCAGCAGAGCAGAAAAGATGGTTCAGACGCAGAGAAAAATAGGAAGACAAACATATTCTTCATTAGAATAACGTGCACTGATTTAACGTTCAAATATCAATATTTAACAATATTTGGCGATAATTGCCATTTCTGTAAAATAAAACATGGATGTGTTTCAAAAGTCAGACAATGAACTAATAGGAAAGGTTATAGCTATACTGAATGAAACGAGTATATTACGGCCTAATGACAATGAGGTGTGGTGTTTCAAAGCAAAAATCCAGAGCACTTTCTGAGCAGTTACTGGGCAGACACGTTATCATTATCAGTTCACAGTAACGTGTAAATCATTGATCTCTCTGACGTGACCTCAGGGTCAAACAGGGCTCGACACACGCTGACCTCTGGAGTAACACACTGAAGATCAAAACATATTCATACACTAAAGCGACAAAGTTTGTGCCGTGTGAAGAGAAAGACCTACAGTTCAAGCCAAACCCCAATTACACAATCACCCCGGGCGTCCCCAGGGGTCGCGCTCATTATGAGGTCACTTCCTGCTCCTCAAGATACATTCATATTCAACAGAGCCACAGACATGTGTGCGCCGTTTGACTTTGGCTAGTATCCATCTTTAATTATTGCTGGCGGTATTAACTTATCAGCAGTGAAAACAAACAAAAAAAGAGTAAAAGAAAGGGAGGGGTCTAATGCTATTTCATGCATTCTGTCTCATTTCCATTGTTAAAGAGTTGATTCTCATGATAAACATGGACAACATTTCAAAACACTACGTATGACGGAGTATTTATGTGCCAAATACACTCCTTCAGGATTCAAACAAGTGTCGGAAAGCTTTTTTTAGAGTATGGTCCTGTGTGACATCATAAAGGGCGGAACTCCTTATATGGGCACTTCTCCCGGATGAGCACACACACACACACACACCAACCAGAGCGAGAGCAAGAGCGCGCACACACACACACACACACACACACACACACACACACCAGAGTGAGAGCAAGAGCATGTCCATCATGAGTTTCATTCGGGTTATGGGAGCCGTCGGCGGCGCTGGCGTTATGTTTTTAGACACAAGATCAACAATGTCACTAAAGAAGTGTGTGTGTGTGTGTGTGTGTGTGTGTGCGTGTGTGTGTGTGCGTGTGTGTGTGTGTGTGAGGGAAAGATCACCTTGTTCAGCTTCACAAATAACCCAGCGTTAAGGGATGCAGTTTGTGTTTCCGGAGTTCTGCAAGTGTGTGTGTGTGTGTTTGTTCCCGGCAAGGTTATTATAGTTTTGCATTTTTAAAATAGTTTTTATTTTATTATCGTTTTCAATTTTGCTACACATTTCAGTTTAGTTTTAGTTAGTTTTATAAATTGTTTTGCTAGTTTTAGTTTAGTTATTATTTTGTGAACACATTTCTATTTAGTTTTTATATATTTCGTTTCAGTTTTAGTAATCATAGTTTAGCTAGTTACCAGAACAGTTACCAGAATTATTATTTTATTTCAGTTAGTTTTTCAGTATGAGTTGTTAGTTTCGTTTAGTTTTAGTTTTTTTTTTTCATATTTCAGTTTTTGAAAATGTTTTTTGACCAATAGTTTTAGTCTTAGTTTCCGTTTTCATTTACGAAAATAACCTTGGTTCCCGGTCATGAGTGGGAACCGCAGGCGGTGAGTGAAACTGATCAAATGTGTGTGTTTTGTTGGCAATCGACGTGCAAGTGCATATAATGTGAACAACACCAACATATAGAGAATCGAGAGTTATCCAGGGAGTGTGTGTGAGTGAGTGTGTGTGTGTTAGGGGTTGCACAGACTAGTCGACTTTAATGCTCTGCCATTACCTCCCCCACCCACAACCTCCCGCAGTTTCTCTTAAAGCCAATACAGAAGTGACTTAAACTGCAGTTCATGGACTGGCCACTAGGGACAGACTCCAGAAGGAGCAGAATATCATTGAGCTAATGTTAAAATGCCCAACTTTACAGCAGAAGAACACATGTTTACAGTCTGGGACAAACTGTGGTTTTGGTCTATACGGCTAATTTTGCCCTTCATGACGACTGTGAGGGGGTACATTTTTTTATAACTCATTCGTTTACATTATATAAAGCCTTAAAGTTCTGCATAATTAAGGGCGTGGCCACTTTGAGTGACAGGTGGATAGCCATTTATCTGCTGTCTGTTAGTCATCGCGTCACTTCAGCTCCGCCCACGTCCCGCCTCTTTGCCCATTTTCTGTTATCCGGGAGTGACGCGCTGACAAGATGGCGACGCCCAGCTCGACCCGACTTTACACTTCAAAACTGCTCTTCAGAATCCTATGGGTGACGTCATGGACACAACGTCCATATTTTTTTACAGTCTATGGCCATGACGCTTTAAGCTTGATGTCGACTATTCGCTGACCTATAGAGGGCGCTCTCCACAAGATATGTTTGATTATACTATCTGGATGCTCAAAATTGATCGGTAGAACGCTTATTATACAGTCAGTAAATCACCGTTCTAAACGAATGCGTGCTGCAGTGTAACCATAGACAGTAAAATAAATGGACACAGCGACCCCATGGACTTCAACGCAGAAAAGTGAAGTCAATTAGTAGGGGTGTAACGGTACACGTATTCGTATTGAACCGTTTCGGTACAGGGCTTCCGGTACGGTGCACGCGTGTACCGAACGATTATGAATGTAATGTTTAACAGTTCACTGTCGGCTTGTTGTAAGCGCGGAACACACTTCAATCCGAGTTCCCACACGAACATATTAAGTATTCAGTCCATATTATCATGAAATTCAAACTATAAATGACGTTTTGATGCTCTTTAATGTGCGTGACTGATCAGTGATCACTAAACACAGTTCAAGTGTCCGCGCGGCGCGCGTGACCGCGATCATTTGTGAACGGTGCACGCGTCGAACGGTTATGAATGTAATCTTTAACAGTTCACTGTCGGCTTGTTGTAAGCGCATCAATATAACTGCTTGTGAACTAAACAATGTCATGTAACGTTAGCATCACATTTACCTCAGGCAGTCATTCAGTGTCCACAGAATTTTATTCACTAGAGAAATCAACTCTTTCACTAAATATATGCTCTATATGAGCCGTTATATTCATTATATTCTACTTAACCTGTTAGTGATGTCTTGATTATTTCATGCATGTTAAATAGACCGGTCATGAAAATGACAGACACTGTATATAAATTATTATATTTCAACAACGATTTGTAGAAAAAAAACTATTTTATAATTAGATTTAGAAGTTAATGCAAAAACTGCCTTATGTGAAGTTTACATATTTGCACACAATGTGTTATTTGAGTGTTGATTATTATACCTAAAAATAAATAGCAACTGAATTTAGGCTAATAGTTTGGGCTCTGTTGTGAACCTTTAATATTAATGTGCAAGTAAGGGCTCCCTATATAATTTACAGAAATATCTTAAATAAACTTTTAGATATAATTTAATTCATTCAAGGACACTTTTTTCTCCAGTAAACCACTGTTAAATATAAAAAATAAATAAAAAGCAATTTTGTAAATCTGCTGTACCGAACTCGTACCGAACCGTGACTTCAAAACCGAGGTACGTACCGAACCGTCAGTTTTGTGTACCGTTACACCCCTAGCACTCACTTCCTGATGGCTGAGCGAACTGAGCTTGACGACGTAGATGTGACAGTGACTGACAGTTGTAAGTCTTCTAGTAGTTGTGCCATGTGAAATCTAAAAATTTTATAAATCTAAAAACTAAAGACTCTTGGGAGATATGAAGGATCAATATAGATACTCAAGATCAACACGAGACTGGTGGAAAGTGTGTGTGTTATGAACCCTTTAACCTATTAAAATATAAATAATAATAAATAAAAAACATTGAAATAATATTCATTAAAAATGTAACCTAAACACAGCATAAAATGTCATTTAACTTTAATTTGAGAGCACAATTGGGGTTCACGGTGTTATCTGAAGGGGGATTTTGGAATAAGCAAGAGGAGATCATTAAAAATCCTGCTTATCTAAGTAGAAAATGTCCCTCTTTTGTGTCCCCAATGCTTGTGCAAGCAGTCTTTCCCCTCTCAGCCTCTTGTTCTTTGGTCCGCGTCACCTTCTATTGATCAGGTGTAATTTGCATCGGTGGCAGATGAACAGAGTCGTGCGCGCACTGAAAGGACGGTGCCGATGATTTATTCATTTTCGAATCAAAAAGCAAAAGGATCTTCAGAGAAGGAGAGACTGCGGGCGTTGAAGAGGAGCCCTCGCGTTCCCTGGATCTCTGCTTTCCCCGCTCGGAGCCCCGGGGCCGATGGTGTGCAAGTCCTTCTAATTAACAAGGTGAATCATGCTGCCGCTCTCTAATTAGCCAACACGACAATCTAATGGAAACATGCGGACGGGCTGCACACTCCCTCAAACCTCTCGCTCAGCTCTGGCCCACGAATGCTGGAGGGCGAATGGGAGTGTGTTCCTGGAGCAGAGCGCTGTAAAGGGTCAGAGGTCACGCTGCGACTGCACGTCACCTCAAGACTGTTCAAGAATTTTTTTTTTCTTTAAAGCCAGGGAAATAAAAATATCGTCTGTTGAATAAAACTTCACTTATCAACAGAATTTCATTTAGGATAAAAAGGACTATTTTAGAACAGCAAAATAATTTTACACATATTCTTGAAAAATGAGCAGTGGGAATTTCTGTGCAAATTGTTTGTAAAATAATTTTTATAAAATTTTTAATGAAATGGGCAGAGGGAATCTGTTAAGTAACAATGAACAAAATAAGAATTTTATCAACAGAATCATATTATATTATTATTATTATTAATATATTATTATTAAACTAATTATGAATCGATTTTAAATATATTTTTGCAAGTTTTTTTATTCTTACCCTTATAATAATGAAAAATAAAATATCAAAATCAGAAATTTATCAACAGAATATTATATTATATTATTAATTAATTTTGAATATATTTTTGCAATTTTTTTAATTTATTTTTACCATTACAATAATGAAAGAAAATCAAATCAAAATCAGAAACTTATCAACAGAATTTCATGTTACATTATATTATATAAAAATGAATTTGTATAATATTATTAGTTATAAAATATTTTTACCATATTATTTTATACAAATTATTTTGTGAATGAGGCTTAATATATGTACAATTATTTAGATTGTTTTAAATAATGTTAAAATAAATGAAAATATATTAATTTAAATTTTATTTTAAAAATTTTAATAATATTGCATATTAAGCCTCATTCACAAAACATGTGCAAAAGAAATTTCTGTGTAAATCATTTGTATGAAATTATTAATGAGAACAAAATCAGAAATGTATCAACAGAATATTACATTATATTAATTATACTATATAATATTACAATTTATTATATTAATAATATTATTATATTATATTACATTATATCATATGAATTATATTATATTACATTATATTAATTATATTAAAATTACATTATATGAATTATATTCTACTATATTATATTACATTTTATTATATTACATTATATCATATTAATTATATTATATTATATTACATTATATAATATTAATTATATTATATTATATTACATTACATTATATTAATTATATTATTTTGTAACATATATTCGTAAATGCATTTTCATTTATTTTTTACCATTATTTTAGAAAAGCTAAATAATTTCACGTTAAGCCTCATTCATGAAACATGCACACATGCAAGGAATTTGTGTAAATTGTTTGTAAAATAATTTTTAGATTACATACACAGGAATATCATTCTGAATCATACCGTGCGTAAACCAGGCTTATGTAAATTGTTGGATTAAATCATGTAAACACACTTTTTTTCAGTGTTGGTAATCTCTAAAGATCACCTGAACTGGACTGAGAGGACGCAGAGTCGAGTTGTGTAACTCTGACCCTTTCATCTTTCATTGTGTCCCACTCGTCTTCTCTTTCGTTTTGTTGTTCTCTGTTACTCCGGCCCATCAGTTCATCCCCAAAAGAGTAGCTCTTCATGCCCGATTCCCCTGCTGCTAACATCCCAAGGAGATCCACGAACAAAGAGAAAGACCTCCTACAGGCGGCCACACACACACACACACTCGGGCCTTTCGCTGTTCAGATTCCTCGCCATCTCGCTCACAGGCACACATCGCGCTTTGTGTTGTTCTTTCTCTCATTACGGCACTTTGTAATTATATTCACAAACACACAGGAACACCAAAGGTATTTTAAAGCTTGCTTTTCTTCTCCACTTCTCCCCTCATTCCTTCTTTCTCACATCTGAAGTTTGACTTCAGGAATTTTAGGGATGAAACAAGCACCACAAAAAGGAAAATAAAAACAGATTCAGGGCGGCTGCGCTACATCTTTTGTCTTGTATAAGGCCATTTTTAACCTTAAAAATCTGATCAAATGTTTCAGCGATGAGATTGAGAGCAAACGAAGATGTTTTCTTGGAAAAATCACAGTTTGTGAGGTTGTGTTTTTAGTGTGTTGCTTTGTCTGATCTCTAGATATGCCTCAATGATCAACTGATTTAGCCAACGCCGCTAACTAAAAACAGACTTTGAGCCATTCAAAGCATGTTTCACATGCGGTTAAACTTCTTCAAATAGCTTTATGCATCAGAACCATTACAATTCCCTCTATGATGGAAATATTCCCTCATATTCTGAGGTCTCGGCAAAATCAATGCACGCAAAAGCTCTGTCTTTCCTCCTGCATAGTCACATTTTCCGAAGGATAGTTTGCTCAACAGAAGGAACCAAAGCGTTGAGGCATTATGGGATGTTTGTGTCTCCATCTGTGGGTCTTTTATGCGTCTCAGTCTTATTGGAACTGGCTACACACAACACTGCGGTGCAAGAACGCTATACTAGCATAAAAACAGAGATGAAGACGGAGGGAAAGGAGTGGAATGGGAACGCAACTGCCATCGCCTGAGGAGGGAAAATATTTGGGTAAAATTATTCGAACAAAAAGCCAAGAGATTCCCACAGGACAGATCCAAGTTTCACGTGAAGGATCTCAGCTTCACGAGGATGTGAAAAACTTACAAGAGAGAACGTAACACGCATAAATGGAAAAAACAGTCTTCATTTAAGCCAGGAATGAAGTGAAATACACTCACCAAATACAGCCAATAATGTTTGAATGCCATATAATATCAATATAGTCTAATTGACTTGAATTTGTGATGTTAGACTTGAATAGTCAATATATTTCCCATATTTGTTTATGTCTGATATTAACTGAGAATTATATATAAAAAAATAAAAATAAAATAAAAAAATAACTACGTGCTTGTTAGTAAAAAGGTTGTGAACTATTGTTCAATACGGTGACAAGTCACGTGGCAAAAGAACGAATGACTCAAACGTCAAACCCGAAAGACTTATAAGAACTAATATTTTCTGTTTCCGTTACTGACAGCATAAACTCTATGGGACTGACAGAAAGAACGAAAGACTCAAACCCGAGACTCGAGACTCGAGACTCGAAAGATGAAATAATCCTTCTGTTCCCGGACCTGTGTCACATGGCCCGGCCCAGCCCCAGATCAGAGTCAGACACAGAGTCGACAACTAACGTCTCGAGGAGTTCGAAGACACGAGAGGCGGAGAACAAACGTGATAAATATGAAGTTGCAAAAGAAAGAATGTCTCGGATCAGGAGGTGAGGTGAACTAACAGAGTTAGACTGCAATAGCCTGACCCAACAACTAATCAATTAATTAAACGTTTCAGTTTTTTATCATTTGGCTTTGGTTGCAGTACCCTATAGTTTATTTTTATTTAGTTTTACAAATGTAATCAACATTTTCATAAGTACTAGGCTATTTAACATGTCATTTTAATTATATTTTGCCAAAAAGTGACTCGAAATGACTCGAAAAAAGATTAGTTCATTTTGCTGAACGAGACTCAAAGATCTGAGTCAGTAAAATGATCCGAACTTCCCTCTACTATCCTCAAGATGTTCCCGGGGGCGGGGTTTATGTAAATTTTAGGGTTTGTGATGTCACTAACACGTGAAGAAGCTCGTTGTAATCCCTACCAGACGTTTGTAGTTCTTAAAAAGAGATTTCTGTAAAAGAAAATATCTCCCTTTTTTTAACTTTGAGCGTCGTAACTTGTTTATGCTCAAACGGCGACATCACACACTCACTAAAGTTAAAAACGTTTTCCCCCATGGTATCGATGTCAAAATTATGGCTAGTGAAAATGATAAAGTAACTTTAGAAAATCACTAGCCACAGTGTATAATCCGTCTGTGACAGTTATACAGATACCTTACCTTTTGCTTATTACTTTATTAATTTTGGAGGGTTTATTTAATAATGATTGTTTCCCCTCCCCTTCTGCCTCACTTCCATTGGTCAGTGAATTTATTTATTTATGATTTAATGCCATATCAGCAACAATGGCTATATTCATGGCAACAATCAGCAGTATAACTTCAATACATTGTTTACAATAATTTAACAATTTTGTCCTAAAAAAATAACTATACAAAATCAGGCATATATACCAATAACAACAACAGCAATAATAACACCAATTACATAGAATCTTTCAATTTAATATTTGACAGAAATTCCAAAATTACTCCAGGAGAAACCTTTTTAAAAATGTCCATTAATGTGTTTCCTGAATAAAACCGTTCTCTAATATTATTTAAAAAAGGACATTCTATTAAAATATGTTTCACACTCATGAAATTCTTACACAGATCACAAACCGGTTTCTCTTCCCCGTTCAATAAATATGAATGAGTGAGTCTTGAATGTCCAATTCGGCATCTCGTATATACAAACTGGTCATATCTATTTTCAAAATAATAACTAATAACTCCTTGATTTAAAACTGGATTCACCTCATATAATTTGTTATTTACACATTCGTTCCATTCCATTTGCCATTTCTTGTAAATGTACGGGTTCAATATGGGTTTAACGTCAGATGCTGGTATTTTACAT
>NC_137115.1:54419996-54424996 GCF_949357685.1 Gobio gobio | reverse complement strand
ACACTCAGAGTGAGACCAGAGTCAAACACACACACACTCAGAGTGAGACCAGAGTCAAACGCACACACTCGGAGTGAGACCAGAGTCAAACACACACACTCAGAGTGAGACCAGAGTCAAACACACACTCAGAGTGAGACCAGAGTCAAACACACACTCAGAGTGAGACCAGAGTCAAACACACACACTCGGAGTGAGACCAGAGTCAAACACACACACTCAGAGTGAGACCAGAGTCAAACACACACACTCAGAGTGAGACCAGAGTCAAACACACACACTCGGAGTGAGACCAGAGTCAAACACACACTCAGAGTGAGACCAGAGTCAAACACACACACTCAGAGTGAGACCAGAGTCAAACACACACACTCAGAGTGAGACCAGAGTCAAACGCACACACTCGGAGTGAGACCAGAGTCAAACACACACTCAGAGTGAGACCAGAGTCAAACACACACTCAGAGTGAGACCAGAGTCAAACACACACACTCAGAGTGAGACCAGAGTCAAACACACACACTCAGAGTGAGACCAGAGTCAAACACACACACTCAGAGTGAGACCAGAGTCAAACACACACACTCAGAGTGAGAGCAGAGTCAAACACACACAGAGAAAACACACCTGAGAGGTGGGACAGGACATTTCTGTGCTCGTCTCAGAGATCAGGGTTCATCTGGACTGAAGGCCGGACAGTGCAAACATCGCCGTGCACGTCACAAACACACACACACACACACACACACACACACACACACACACACGTCTAAATCCCAAACCGTTTGATTCTTCAAACGCCACAAACACATGCATCCGCTCAGCATCTCAGCCGACTGTTGTACAGGAAACTCGTGTTTTTAGTGGGTCATTAAGTCTGCTGGGAATCACTGTTTTTTAATTGGCAGCGTAAAAAATACAAATCAATGCTGGAGAAAACACAAGCAAGCAATTTGTGCCTCATATCACGGTAACCGTTTCTAATTGTCCCCCTTTCTGCTAACGCAAGACGAGAACGCAGTGTCGTCCGCCTTTACGATGCTAATGGCCTTGGCAAATTATCCGTCAAACGGGAAAAACTCTGACTTCATCTCCAATCAGATTCCACATTCCGCCCCGGATAAAAGCACAGCACATTCCCCTAAATATCAGCTCAGAGCTGGAGAAAAAGGAAAACGCTCATTTTTTCGCAGGACATCAATCAATGAAAATAATTCCTCAAACTTTCTTCTTCTTTTTCCCAGAGTCAGACTTTAAATGGCATTACATATGTAGCACGGCATAAAAAATTCATCTGCCGGAGCCTTGAAATGTCAGTGGTAATGATGGAAGCCTCACCTCCTTTGCTTTCTGCTTCAGACGGGCTTGTTCTGGATCTTCTTGCCGCGAGCGACTCTGGGAGAGAAAGAGAGAGAGAGATGGAGGGAGGATGAACGACAGAAGGAACGATGGAGGGAGAGACGGGCAGACGGCAGGTGAGCATGTCGTGAGCTCAACTCATCTGCGGCACTAAAATAGTTGCGGACAAACGAGGGCAGATCTGATGTGTCAAGGACAGAGTGTGTGTGTGTGTGTGTGTGTGTGTGTGTGTGTGTGTGTGTGTGTGTGTGTGTGTGCAGCGGTGACTGATTCTATACCCGCAGGCTGTGCCCTCCAAACACAGCTGACACACACACACACACACAACGCCGTAGGCATCTACTAATGAAAAGACACAAGTTACAAATGCAGGTTCAGCTGATACTCATCAGTGTGTGTGTGTGTGTGTGAGTGTGTGTGTGTGTGTGTGTGTGTGTGTGTGGGTGTGTGTGTGTGTGTGTGTGTGTGTGTGTGTGCGTGTGTGTGTGCATGTGTGTGCGTGTGTGTGTGAGAGAGTGTGAGAGTGTGAGTATGCATACCAATGTAAAAAATTAAAGGCCCATTCATACCAAGAACTATAACTATAAAGTAAATCATGAGAACAATCTATAAATTGAGGGAGCAAATTATTAAATTGTGAGCACAATCTATAAATCGAGGGAACGAATGAGTAAATCGTGAGCAAAATCTATAAATCGTGGGAGCAAATTAGTAAATCGTGAGCGCAATCTATAAATCGAGGGAACAAATTATTAAATTGTGCACACAATCTATAAATCGCGGGAGAAAATTATTAAATCGTGCGCAGAATCTATAAATCGAGGGAACGAATTAGTAAATTGTGCGCACAATCTATAAATCGAGGGAACAAATTTGTAAATCGTGAGCACAATTTATAAATCGAGGGAACGAATTAGTAAATCGCGCACACAATCTATAAATCGAGGGAACGAATTAGTAAATTGTGCGCACAATCTATAAATCGAGGGAACGAATTTGTAAATTGTGCGCACAATCTATAAATCGAAGGAACGAATTTGTAAATTGTGCGCACAATCTATAAATCGAGGGAACAAATTTGTAAATCGTGAGCACAATCTATAAATCGAGGGAACAAATTAGTAAATCGCGCACAATCTATAAATCGAGGGAACAAATTTGTAAATCGTGAGCACAATTTATAAATCGAGGGAACGAATTAGTAAATCGCGCACACAATCTATAAATCGAGGGAACGAATTTGTAAATTGTGCGCACAATCTATAAATCGAGGGAACAAATTTGTAAATCGTGAGCACAATTTATAAATCGAGGGAACGAATTAGTAAATCGCGCACACAATCTATAAATCGAGGGAACGAATTTGTAAATTGTGCGCACAATCTATAAATCGAGGGAACGAATTTGTAAATTGTGCGCACAATCTATAAATCGAGGGAACGAATTTGTAAATTGTGCGCACAATCTATAAATCGAGGGAACAAATTTGTAAATTGTGCGCACAATCTATAAATCGAGGGAACAAATTTGTAAATCGTGAGCACAATTTATAAATCGAGGGAACGAATTAGTAAATCGCGCACACAATCTATAAATCGAGGGAACGAATTAGTAAATTATGAGCACAATCTATAAATTGATGGAACGAATTAGTAAATCGTGCACACAATCTATAAATCGAGGGAACGAATTAGTAAATCGTGAGCACAATCTATAAATCGAGGGAGCGAATTAGTAAATCATGAGCACAATCTATAAATCGAGGGAACGAATTAGTAAATCGTGCACACAATCTATAAATCGAGGGAACGAATTAGTAAATCGCAAGCACAATCTATAAATCGAGGGAGCGAATTGGTAAATCATGAGCACACTCTATAAATCGAGGGAACGAATTAGTAAATCATGAGCACAATCTATAAATGGAGGGAGCGAATTAGTAAATCGTGCGGACAATCTATAAATCGAGGGAGCGAATTAGTAAATCGTGCGGACAATCTATAAATCGAGGGAACAAATTTGTAAATCGTGAGCACAATTTATAAATCGAGGGAACGAATTAGTAAATCGCGCACACAATCTATAAATCGAGGGAACGAATTAGTAAATTATGAGCACGATCTATAAATTGATGGAACGAATTAGTAAATCGTGCACACAATCTATAAATCGAGGGAACGAATTAGTAAATCGTGAGCACAATCTATAAATCGAGGGAGCGAATTAGTAAATCATGAGCACAATCTATAAATCGAGGGAACGAATTAGTAAATCGTGCACACAATCTATAAATCGAGGGAACGAATGAGTAAATCGCGAGCACAATCTATAAATCGAGGGAGCGAATTGGTAAATCATGAGCACACTCTATAAATCGAGGGAACGAATTAGTAAATCATGAGCACAATCTATAAATCGAGGGAGCGAATTGGTAAATCATGAGCACACTCTATAAATCGAGGGAACGAATTAGTAAATCATGAGCACAATCTATAAATGGAGGGAGCGAATTAGTAAATCGTGCGGACAATCTATAAATCGAGGGAACGAATTAGTAAACCGTGCGGACAATCTATAAACCAAGGGAGCGAATTAGTAAATCGTGAGCACAATCTATAAACCAAGGGAGCGAATTAGTAAATCGTGAGCACAATCTATAAATGGAGGGAGCGAATTAGTAAATCGTGCGGACAATCTATAAATCGAGGGAGCGAATTAGTAAATCGTGCGGACAATCTATAAACCAAGGGAGCGAATTAGTAAATCGTGAGCACAATCTATAAATCAAGGGAGCGAATTAGTAAATCGTGCACAGAATCTATAAATCAAGGGAACGAATTAGTAAATCGTGAGAACAATCTATAAATCGAGGGAGCGAATTAGTAAATCGTACACAGAATCTGAATCAAGGGAACGAATTAGTAAATCGTGCACAGAATCTATAAATAGAGGGAACGAATTAGTAAACCGTGCGCACAATCTATAAATCAAGGGACCGAATTAGTAAATCGTGCACAGAATCTATAAATCAAGGGACCGAATTAGTAAATCGTGCACACAATCTATAAATCAAGGGAACGAATTAGTAAATCGTGCACAGAATCTATAAATTGAGGGAACGAATTAGTAAATCGTGCACACAATCTATAAATCGAGGAAGCAAATTAGTAAATCATGAGCACAATCTATAAATCGAGGGAACGAATTAGTAAACCGTGCGCACAATCTATAAATCGAGGAAGCAAATTAGTAAATCGTGCGCACAATCTATAAATCGAGGGAACAAATTAGTAAATCATGAGCACAATCTATAAATCAAGGGAACGAATTAGTAAACCGTGCGCACAATCTATAAATCAAGGGAACGAATTAGTAAACCGTGCGCACAATCTATAAATCGAGGGAACGAAACTTAAACAATTAAAAAGTTATCAATTAACTTTTTTTTCTTGCATGTTATGTGCGGGGCTCCGTAGATTCCAATGATATCGTTCCTCTGTGCCGTTATCGTTATAGTTATGGTGTGAACTCTAATATTCTTTTATATTTCGATTTTTAGAACTACACTGCCGTTCAAAAGTTTTTGATTGGTAAGATTTTTAATGCTCATCAGGGCTGAATTTATTTTATTTATTTAAAAT